>NC_029790.2:11830450-11834647 GCF_000816755.2 Arachis ipaensis | reverse complement strand
TTCCTTGGCTAATTCAACCAGTCTCTGAATGCATATCTGAGCCCATATTTCAGGTTTTCCCATTTCTTCTCTATAACAATGACACTAACAAATCAGAAAATGGAAGTATAACAACCAATAAATGATCTAAATTCTTTTATAAGCTATTAATAAGAACTATTACCCTGTCAACAGGGAAGGATCCTTTATTTCTAGCTGCTGCCAGATGATCAAGCACCTAGAGCGAGTGTCATTACCAACAACTAAACCACCCCGGCCTTCACACTGCACAACTTCATCTACCCAATTATGATGAGGCCCTTCTCTAAGATCAGCATCTTCACCTTGCCTGTCCTGCATATAGTTATCTAAAGTGGTGCGAATGATCTGCATTAAGAATGAAACCAACAGATCAGGGATGGTACCTATCTGAAACTCTAAAACCTTAGCGAAATGGCCACTACAAAGTCATTTGGTTTGAGTGCTATTTGGGAAACCTGCAAACCTTTATGACAATTAATTATTAGAAATCAAATTAGGAGCATTTAGCTAAGAAAATTTGCTTCAAATCATTCATTTTAAGAATAATTTTTTTTTTTCATTTTCTTTTTCCCCCACACCTTGTGAGCTTCTCAGAGTCAATGTGAAGGGTTTTACCAAGTATAAGAGGTCAAACACAGCGATTAACTAAACTCCCTGATCAGCAAGTTAACATCAAAGAGCTTTCAATTCATTTAAACCTTAATCTCCATTTCTTGCAGAGTAATATTTACACAAAAATAGACATTTTCATCAATGATGAGAACTCAATCATACAACTTTTCAACCTTAAAGCATCAGTTGGTTTTCTTATGAAAATCAATTTGATGAAAAGAAGAAACAACATATTCCTTAGATAATGCAGCCGTACAAAATTTCATGACATTTTCTCTCCCAAAGTGGGGATATGCAGACACTCATTTTCTCTCCCATCAACTTGGAATTGTAAATGCAATATAAGCTTCATTATAAGACTACTCAGTGGGATAACTCAATAACTTACCTCATCAAAATCAACAAAAATGTGTGAAAACTCAGCCATGAACCAAACCTGCCATGGAAAAGGCAGACAAATTAACTTGACTTTATGATAAAAATCAAAACCTCACTACAACCATAAAAATTAGTATTAGAAACCATACACAAAATCACACCTCAATGAACGGAATTAAGCAAAAAGCAGAAACACAAACAAAATCAAATGACAAATGGAGTATAAATTACCATTGCTGAAAGGCATTGCAAGCTTGATGCCCTCAAGCAGCGATTCTCATTTGTTTTACCATGCTCCCTCGATAGCATGCATACCTTTCTTACTAACTTTTCAATGCTACGAGCATAAGTGGCATCCACCTGTTCTTTCATTGGGTAAAATCATGAACACCGGAGACAAAATAGCATCAGCTACTTCATACATTGTATTAGTAGTATAAGGAAGAGAAAAAATCATCATTATTCGCAATGACAAAAGGTATCTGAAATATTGTAGAGATGCTTAACTTATTTTTTTATTTGACTAGATTACTTGTCATTAATATTACAATATTAAAATATACTCTCAATTCTGGTCTGATACATAGTTTATTCCAGGTATTCTGGTTAAGCAAGTTAAGTCGAAAACGCATTCTCGATGGAGCAACTTGCTCATTTCATCGATTTCCCACTCCTAAGGGAGGCCGGCTAAACGAAAGTTCTGAGTAAAAATATTCATCACGTACACAAGTCACATGAGCAAACAACCGAAACTCATCTTAATCTTCTTGAATTTTAGCAATTACCTGACTGTAGATGAAACTTGTTAGAGTTTGGCACCCAAGTATTTGAATAGCATCATGCTTGGAATAGCCCAAAAGCTCAGAAACCACATTAAGCACATCAACAGCAAAGTATGCTCTGCAATGTAGGGAAGACATGGAAATCTTCATAACAGGCTCCTTTATATAAATTAGAAAGAATGCAATGCATGAGATATCAATAGTTCAATACCAGTCAATCGCATACATAATGCACAAAAAAAAAGGCTAATTAATCATGAAAAACTTACATTTGCACCTTACAATGAGAAATCAACTTGTTGAAAGCTTCAGCTACAATATTCACAAGTTTGATGTGCTCAGATCGGAGCTCCTTGTAGCACCTTTCTTCAAGATATTTTGCTATCTAGCAGGAAAAGTAGATTTCATGAACTTCAGCAACAGATTCAATTAATTGAAGGATATTCATATTATTCTCCTTCCCCCTTTCTCAAACTTCTATATGAATGAAATGAAAGAGAAGATACCTTTGGAATCCGAAAAGGATTTTTTGCAGCATATTCACACAATTTGGCAATCTTCCTTTCATTTGGGAGCTCATCCTGAGAGACATCATAAAACATGAGTGTTTGGGCTCCATCACTTGTATAATTGAATGGTAAAGTGTAAAAAAAAACCCACTCAACAAAATTGTTTGATTTATTAGTTTGTTAGAATTAGAATCATATCTCTTCAAGCCTATATATATACATATACCATTGTGCGCTACAATCAAGAGTAATTAACAAGGAGGTTCAACATGAGCAAAGAGATAATTTTCTACAAGAAACCAGCATGAGCATCAGCAAGGACAAGGTGACAGTTGACAGCAACATTGGTTTAGAAAAGAGGCATCATCTACAACTGTGACAAACACAAGAACAGAACGAGGATAGTAGTTCATACAGGGGATTTGGGGAAGATGTCAGCAAGAAGTTTTCTGTAACGTTTGACTGGCTGGCGTGAACTTGACCTCAATGCAGGACAGCAAACACACATTCTGCAACACGCTGGGAAGATCTTCCTTGAGATGAACCCCATTCCCCTGCAAATTCTCAAAACCCACACAATATATCAAACCAATATTCGGTCAAAAACACATCACATCATCGAAATTCAAACCCAAGTATATTAAAAAAAAAAAAAGCAAAAAGCTCGAAGCACAGTGCATGAGAAAGGGCTAAAGTTGAAAAAAGCAAAAAAGGCAGACATGGTAGGGGAGGGTGACGAGGTTTCTGAGAATCTGAGGAAAGAAAAGCCAACCGAAAATAACGGATAAAAGTGTGAAACAGAAAAAGCATATATATAACTGTACCTAGTCCTTATGAAGCAGATCTAGCAAGTGTGAAAATAGAAAGCGAAGAAGAAGAAGAAGTAGAAGAAACAGGAAGCGATAACATAAGCATTGAAAAAAAATGGCGCGTTGGTTGAATCAAGTTAAAGCAAAGCTTAAAGAGAGACAGAGAGTATGAGCTATATAGATCACGTGACTGTGTCAGTGTTGTGTAGTAGTACACTAGAGTAGTGTAGTGTAGTTCAACTTCCTCAACCATTAAAAGTGAGCTTGGTTTCAAAATTCTGCTACTTGACTTTTGAGTGCAACCATCCCCACAATCGAAAATCTGTTTGGTTGTTTTCTATGCCTTGACGTTGTGTTAGGAAATGATGTTGAAGCTCTCTTGTCGTCTTTAACTTTTTCACCCTTCTTTCCCATTTTTACCCTTTAATTTGACTCCAAAATTTGGACCTTAGTCGTTAATTATCTTTTTTTAACTATTTTTATGAAATAGCGTTTGGTAGAAGTTACCGTTTTTTAGATTGGATTATAATTGTAGTCATCTTCAAATGTATTTCGCTTTTCACATCATCTGTTGTTTATTGGTTTTGAATCCGTAGCTTGCCGACTCATGACAGTTACTAATCCGTCTTTTTCGCTCTCTTTTTTGGTAGGAAACTTACTAATCCGTATTTAATACGGTGAGAATGAGATCACATGCAATATTTTTAATAAAAAAATACCTTTTTTTTTTTTTTATAAAATTGCGGGGCTGAAGCCCCAAAGGAAACAAACACCAAAGACACTTTAAAACTAGAAGTCCAACTTTAAAAAAAAATTATTTTTGGTATAGAATTAAAACCCCATTTTAGTGAAATTGAAATACTTCTTAGTGAAATTAAAACCCCATTTTTGGTATAGAATTGGGCGGAAAATCTGATTAACTATTGGGCCTCAATCAACAAAAAATGAAATGGACCTCACAGAAGTGTTTTTTTCCTCTATAAGGCTTAAAGTCCAACCAAAATAAAATAGGATAAAAATTAAAATAGAAAACTAAAATCCCCGTTCTTAGTGTTTTCCCTTTTCTGGGCCTAAGCCTCATTGGTT
>NC_029790.2:11819851-11830412 GCF_000816755.2 Arachis ipaensis | reverse complement strand
TAGTTGAACGTTAAATTATATGTCTCTTAATATGCTATATCTGGTTCAAATTTTGGTGTGTCTAATAAAAATATTTTTTAATAGTTATATTTAATGAAAGTGTCTTTATAAATATGTCTCTTTATACATGTGTCTTTTAATAAAGGTATCTTTAATATTAACTAGAAGGAGACCCGCACGATGCGCGGGGCGGTAAATTAATGATAGTATATAATAAATATTAAATTTTTTTATGTTTTGTAGAATTAAATTAAATGTGTGAACCTAAAGTTAAATTTAAAAGGTATTTTATTTAAAATAATTTGTAGTACAAAAGATTTGGATATTAGAGTTGTATGTACAAAATGACATTTTTATTTGGTGGTTTGATTTTTGCATTTGTTTTAGTTGATGAACTTGGTCTTTTTATGTGGCGCTCGTCCTCTTTTTTTTATTGGTTGTTGTTAGAGTTGTTATTTTTTTTCTTTTTGTGTAAGTTCTTGTGAAGGCATGTACTTTATGAATTATTGAGTTATATGTACTTTCTATTGTGTTGTTTGTTCCATCTTTACAAGTATGTTCTTCTTCGGAAGATGTGTCTTAAATTTGTATAGTTTTCTTTCTCCTTAATCTCTTGATGGGTATGTGATATTCGTCTGATGATATTAGTGTTGGCGAAGTTGGTTCCTATAATCAATGAATAATTTAAATTAGAAATAAAAATGATGTCTAAAATAACTAAAATAAGTGAAATTTTTTTCAGTATTATCTGTTTTATTTGTTGTAATGAATGTTGAAATTTAGTATTTTTGGTTGAAACAAATGTCTTGGTAACAGTGTATTGTTAAGAACTTTCTTTAAGATTAAAATCATTTACATTGACTTCAAATATAAGTGAGGTTGCACAAATTTTTCAATTGGGGTAGTGCTTCAATGTCATTATTTTTCTTGTACAAAAGTTGTTGTACCACTTTGATCTGAAACTTTTAATTGAATTTTGAACCTAAAATAAGTATTGGGTTAGTAATTAATAATTTGATAGATGGGATTATGAAAAGTATATAGAGTTACCTTATTGTTGGATATTGTGGTGTTTGATTACATGTGCCACAAATGTAGTTATCTCCTTTTTCATATGCTTTTTTCGTACACTTTTCACATTCAACATAGTTATCTCCATTGAGTAAGTTTGAGATGTTGTGTAGTTCGAAAATAAATTTATTGTGCTAAATTTGATGTAATTTGAAGGAATAGTGATAAGAGACTTATATAAGTAATTCAAATAGTATGGAATTTGAATATTCGTAACGTAAAATTTATTATGATTAATAATATTATTATGACATTTGTAATATGGATGTTTATTACATTGAATAAGTTATTTATAGAAATTAATAAAAAAAGGTATAGGTAACCAACAACATTTTTTAACAATGTGTGAACAATGTGAATTAATAGGGTTAAAAGAGTAAATTAATCTTAAGAGTAAACTACCATTTGTACTCACGAAAGTTGAAAATGCTGATACATCTACCCATAAAAAAGAAAATTGCCATTTGTACCAATAAAACATGAATTCCATATAACAAAATTATCCAAACACTAAAAAATCACATAAAAACCCCAAATTATCCTTATCATCATCTGCATCATCTTTTCCCTTCCACCACCACCACTAACCCCATCCTCTCTCTCTCCTTCCATTTTCTGAGCTCGTTGCCACCGCCAGAGTCCGTCAACTCTGTCAATTCCTTCCTCTCTCTTTTCCTCTCTTCCCTTCTGTGATTTGCTTCTTTCTCTCTTCTACTTTTTCGAATGGTTGCGTGATGTAGGTTCGGTGGTCTCTGAATTTGCAGATTAGGGAAGAGTGGGTGGAACCGCAGATTGGACATGGGCTGGATCGGAGCTCTGTGTCAGCGAGAGATGGAGGGCTAGTTTGAACGGGTAGGGGCAGCGGTAGCAATCAGGCAGCGGCGGCGGCTCTAGAGTTGCGAAAGGCGGCAAAAATAGAAGGCGACGGTAGTCCTAGTCTCGCGGAGGTGAGGCGAGGGGAAGAAGAAGAAAGAGAGAGGTAAAGGGTGGGGGAGGAAAGAAAGGGGGAAAGGACGCGGTGGCAGCGAGTGGAGGTTGGGTGGGACTTGACGGCGCCAGTGACTGTTGAGTGCCGCGGTGGTGGTTACGTAGAGGATCAGAGAAGGGAACAGGGGTGAGAAGGGGCGAGAGAGAGGAAGAAGAGAGAAAATCGGGTGAAGGGGCGACAACTTGGTGGTGGCCAATGGTGGTGCGGTGGTCTAAGACAATTTGCTTTTTCTATTGTTGTTGTTGTTTCTTTATGTGAAGAAGATGATAATGGAGGTATAGTGGTGGTGGTGGTGATAGTAGTGATGAAGGAAATGAGCTGGTAGTACCTTTGAACTCAAAGTTTGGCTCAGGCGAGGAAGAGACAGGGAAGGAGAGAAGGAGGGGTGGATGATGCGGATGATGATAAGGGTAATTTGGGGTTTTTATGTGATTTTTTAGTGTTTGGATAATTTTGTTATATGGAATTCATGTTTTATGGGTACAAATGGTAATTTTCTTTTTTTATGGGTAGATGTGTCAACATTTTCAACTTTCGTGGGTAGAAATGGTAGTTTACTCTTAATCTTAAATTTAATTAGTAGCATTAAATTAGGATGTAGTGTATTTTTATTTGATTGGTAGTTGTTCATGTTGTTCAAGATGGTCATTGTTTACCTAACACTCCTCAATCCGTATACACTACAGCAAAGAAAAACAAATATCGTACTTTTGTAAAACTAATCTTTTGAACTACCTATCATCACTGTTGATTATATCAACATTGTTTATAAACAATCTGATTAACTATGGTATTCTACATAATTAGAACACTTTTAAGTTTTTCATCTTCCTTTTTAAACATAACATTATTAGTCTTGACACCAAGAGGTAAAATAGAACATGTACAATCAATATTCATCGTACATACTCAAAGCAATTAGTTGGAGACTCTTGTAAAATAGTACTCAATTAATCTTCTTAAAACACCTAAAGAATTTTATCATAATATTATGGTGTCAGTTAGAATATGACAAGACATTACAAAAATCAGAATATGACAAGGGAGAAATTTTTTCAGAGGAATGATGAAAATAGCCAAGCTCTGAAAAAGAATCCACAACCTTGTATCTTTCAAGAAAATTGATGTTGTGTCTACCATATTTTTGTTTGTAACTGACATCCTGTATATTCTGCAATGATTTGCACTAATGTTGTTTGAATCGCACATCATCCACCAATCGGCCAATGCAGTGCTTATTGGTAGTTAGCCAGTTAGTAAAATATTAATTTCAATCAACCATTCAATCAAATCGAATCAAAATAAAGAGGAGTAATCAATATACAGAAAAAAAACAATTAAATGAAGAAAAGATGCCAATACCATTGGTCACAATTGCGGTTCAAATTATAATTAGATGGAGGGTTTATGTCTTTTAAATATGTTCTTATTTTTGGATTTTTGTTTTTTTTCTAACAGACGTCTATTTAATTAGACTTGGTCAAATTTTTTCAAGATACGGTTATAAAATTTAAAATTTCCATTGTATGATTAACAATTTTAATTTTTATAATAATAATAATAACTTTTGTATACTAATTTTCTCTTATTATTATGGGAGCTCAAGATGATCTTTATCATATGGGGAACTCAAGATGATCTTTATCATCCCAAGTAGGAAATGAAGGAGCACAGTTCTTTGTATAAGCAAGGAGAATAATGTGGAAGAGTTTTAAGGTTGACTGCAAAATTGCAAATGTTCTTGATGTGGTTCAGGCTCCATGAGAATTTTTTATTTCTTGAATCATTGTTCGAGCATTTTAGTCAATTAAATAGATTTTGATACAGGTGCAGTAACAGGGCAGTTAAATATCAACTTGTGAATATATGCCATAGTTTACAAATAGTTCACAAGTTGACATTTAACTGCCCGGTTACTGCACCTGTATCAAAATCTATTTAATTGACTAAAATGCTCGAACAATGATTCAAGAAATAAAAAATTCTCATGGAG
The DNA here is from genome assembly GCF_000816755.2 of Arachis ipaensis. Taxonomy (NCBI): domain Eukaryota; kingdom Viridiplantae; phylum Streptophyta; class Magnoliopsida; order Fabales; family Fabaceae; genus Arachis; species Arachis ipaensis. The sequence goes on along the minus strand of NC_029790.2, from coordinate 11,826,360 downwards.
CCTGAACCACATCAAGAGCATTTGCAATTTTGCAGTCAACCTTAAAATTCTTTCACATTATTCTCCTTGCTTATACAAAGAACCGTGCTCCTTCATTTCCTACTTGGGATGATAAAGATCATCTTGAGTTTCTCATATGATAAAGATCATCTTGAGCTCCCCATAATAATAAGAGAAAATTATTATTATTATTATTATTATTATTATTATTATTATTATTATTATTATTATTATTATTATTATAAAAATTAAAATTGTTAATCATACAATGGGATTAAATTCAGCCACGGCAAAAAAAATTCAGAATCTAAATATAGTTGATATTAAATAAAATTCAAAGTCTTGTTCATCCTCTAATTATGTAAACCTAATTAAGTAATTTAATGTGTCTAATTCTAACTTTTCCGGCTTGTCATGTTTCCTTAATTGAAGATAAAGACGCAAACTTTTGGCACCAATTCCACATGGACGAAGAATATCTGAATAAAGAACAAAACGAACAAATCTAAAGTCACACCCATGGTCACAAATTTTCGAGAGCACCATATATTTTTCACTAGTTAAACCATATGTATAGACCTTCTTCTTCGTAGCAAAAACAAGATCACCATTCAAAACGGTAAAGCCTTTGATCACAGGGTTCTGTTCCACTAAACCCATTCCTTTCACTCTCACCTTCATGATCCTTCTCCACGAACTCGATTTATAGTTTGTTAGAATCCAAACCATAAACACACGCTTTCTCAATCTAACTAAGCAAATAGTTTGATAGCCAGCAGCTTCTCCCCATTTGAAAATATTCATATGGCAACTATCATCATGAGAACCCCTTCTTGCTTCTTTAGGAACCCTTAAAAACTTGGTTTCAACGCTTTCATCTTCATCATCGCCATTCGTGATTTCATAAGACATGATATAAGGCCTAAAATAAGTGCTATCTTCAGTAAGATAACTGTAGCAATCCGAGATGAAGTGAATGACGCCATTGCAAATCACAGGCATGTCAAATTTCAAATTACTAGATCCAGCAAAGAAACGGTTCTTCCTTAAGCTCCAAGCACCTTGTTTATGACTATAAACATGGCAATCAAAATGTGAACTCCAATCTTCATTGTCAAAAAGAATCAACCTGTAATCATCAGAGTCGCATTCCAGTGTCATGGAAACACTATGAAGATTTCCTCGCTGCTGCAAGTGGTTGGGGAGGGGAATGTGTAAAAGGTAACAAGTTGCTGGATTGATGATAAACAATTCTGTTCGATGAAGACAAAGAAGTAAACTGTTGCTTGAGCTTAGAATCTAGAGCCGCGAGCGCGCGATGAATCCTAGCATGTTTTCAGGGACGCCGGAGGAAAGTTCCTCTCCCGGCAAAGGATGCAACTCGACGTGGTTGTTGTGATTCAGATTGTTATCTCTTTGAATGAAGAAGCGTGAAGGACGATCTTTCTTCAATGAGTTTTCTGCTTGTTTTGCTACAAAGTATGGAGTTTGTGGAAGCTCTGAAGAGAGTTTTGAAGAAGATTTGAGTTTGTGGATTGTTTTTGCAGGTAACGCAAATTCCATACTATTTGAATTACTTATATAAGTCTCTTATCATTATTCCTTCAAATTACATCAAATTTAGCACAATAAATTTTTTTTTGAACTAAACATCTCAAACTTACTCAATGGAGATAACTATGTTGAATGTGAAAAGTGTACGAAAAAAGCATATGAAAAAGGAGATAACTATATTTGTGGCACATATAATCAAACACTACAATATCCAACAATAAGGTAACTCTATATACTTTTCATAATCTCATCTATCAAATTATTAGTTACTAACCCAATATTTATTTTAGGTTCAAAATTCAATTAAAGTTTCAGATCAAAGTGGTACAACAACTTTTGTACTATTTGATGACGAAGTAAAAAAATTGTTGGGTACAACTGTTTCAAATCTAATGGCCCAAAAAAATAATGATATTGAAGCACCACCTCAATTGAAAAATTTGTGCAACCTCACTTATATTTGAAGTCAATGTAAATGATTTTAATCTTAAAGAAAGTTCGCAATAATACACTGTTACCAAGACATTTGTTCCAACAAAAAACACTAAATTTCACACTCATTACAACAAATAAAATAGATAATACTAAAAAAAATCACTTATTTTAGTTATTTTAGACATCATTTTTATTTCTAATTTAAATTATTCATTGATTATAGGAACCAATTTCGCCAACAATAATATTATCAGACGAAGATCACATACCCATCAAGAGATTAAGGAGAAAGAAAACTATACAAATTTAAGATACATCTTCGGAAGAAGAACATACTTGCAAAGATGGAACAAACAACACAATAGAAAGTACATATAACTCAATAATTCATAAATTACATGCCTTCACAAGAACTTACATAAAAAGAAAAAAGTAACAACTCTAACAACAACCAATAAAAAAAAGAGGACGAGCGCCACATAAAAAGACCAAGTTCATCAACTAAAACAAATGCAAAAATCAAACTACCAAATAAAAATGTCATTTTGTACATACAACTCTAATATCCAAATCTTTTGTACTACAAATTATTTTAAATAAAATACCTTTTAAATTTAACTTTAGTTTACACATTTAATTTAATTCTACAAAACATAAAATTTTTTAATATTTATTATATACTATCATTAATTTACCGCCCCACGCATCGCGCGGGTCTCCTTCTAGTTAAAGAAAAAGCTAACAACTTAATGCAAATTCCAATCCGAATCCATTTCATCAACCTGGTCCAAGTGAAGTTTCGGACCCAGAAAAAGAAGCAAGGCAGGCAGGAGAGAGAGAAAGGCATCTTACTAAGCTAAAGACTATTGTATGGGAATTGAGGGTGGAAACACAATAGAATTGAATATGGTGAAATACGTAAGTAATTTTATATCCTGAACCTACTTCATACTTGTTTGAGCTGCTAAGTGTCCATTGAATATGGTCTGATCAATCGGCTGGTTTAATTGTCAGGATTCTTGAGCAGATTTCAATTGAAAACAGAGATTCTAGAAGAGGTTGGTTTCATTCACGATTCTCTATCATCAAATTTTTAATCCAAAAAATATTGTGACTGAGAGGGTTATAATCTAGATGGAAGCCAAAGATCAGAGTATATTTGTATGCTGCTGCCAGTGCCCACATTGGTACGTGGATAAATTTAAAAAATAAATAAATAATATTTTTTAAAAGATCTTTCAAAAATATAAAATTAATTTAAGATTCAAATAGGGTTAAAAGAGTAAATTAATATTAAATTTAATTAGTAGCATTACATTAGGATATAGTGTATTTTTATTTGATTGGTAGTTGTTCATGTTGTTCAAGATGGTCATTGTTTACCTAGCACTCCCCATTAATAAATTAAGAGGCCTGCTACACATACAAGCATTTTTGGCTTACAAGCTATACAAGTTGGCCCAAGTCCAAGAAAAAACACGCGCACCACTCCTTTAAATTGAGCGTCCAATGCACGCGCCTTACAACACGTTTATTATGCCGCACTCTTCCTCTTATTCCTCAATCAAAACGCAAACCATCAAAATTCAAACGACATTCGAAACAAACTACGATTCTGCGAAGAGTAGAAGAAATCAAGAAGAAAAGATACAAATCTCCATAAAAAATCACCAGAAAAGACGAAGAAAGATTATTCAAGTTACTGTTTTATTGTTTTTCTAGGTTTTTTTTCTAAATTGTCTCTATCATGTACCTCATCCTTAACCAGCAAAAAATTAAAAGATTTCAAGAAGAAATATACTGTCTCCCCTCTGATATTGGGTGTATTTCTTAAATCCTTTGGTTGTATTTCTGTAATTCTTTGGGTGTATTTCTGTAATCGTTTGGTTTATTTCTGTAACCGTTTGGGTGTATTTCTGTAATCCTTTCGATGTGTTTCTATAATCCTTTGGGTGTATTTCTATAATCGTTTGGGTGTATTTCTGAAGTTCTATTATCTTCAAAACAATTTAAAAACTTGATTTCAGAAACCATTAAAATCGAAAAAAACAGAAGAAGATCGAAGGCAAAGAGAGAACGCACGAAGGAGATCGAACAAATTTGGCAAGAAACTCGAAAAAGGAAACAAAATTTTTTGAAAAATGGAAGTTATATATTCACGCGTTAATTGATTTGGATTGATTTAAAGTTTGTTAAAGAGGCCCGTAACATAAGCAGTGCGTTTATGGGGTTTCATTTTTTTCAGACTTGTAAAGCTTGTAAACAAAACACTTGTACGTAGAGATTAATCCATAAATTAATTATTGGAGTTATAAATTTATTGTATTGTCTACAACGGTAAGATATAATAAATATAGGAATATGAATTTAATGTCTTTGTAAGTTACAAATTTGGTTAGACACTATTAATTTTTAATTATTTTCATTGGTAATTATTGTATTATTTTTTTGTATGTTTTATTTTTTTGCTAATTTGGAAATAATAGATGATTTGGCAAAAATTGAGTGGTTGATTCTAAAATTTTGCCAAGCTAAGTAAGCGATGTTGCTGACATGGCATTAATAAAAGAAGAGAAATAACTTAAAAATATGGAAAAGTCTAGGGGGCCAGCAACTTTGTTAAATTCTGGCCAGCATGTAACTAGCAAAGAAAAGTGAGTCATTAGATGAAATCTCACACCATTAAAATCATCATTGATGGCTATTTAATGGCTACAAATCACAAAAATTGCTGACCCTTAGCATTCCTCTAAAAATAATGTGGGTAAACTTATGTATCTACTTTTATATATTAAGAATAGATTATTGTTAGCAATAATTTGCCATATCTTCGTATCATATACTTTTCCATAAATAATAGTGAATGGAAAGACAAGCATATCCATGAAAGATTTATTTTCTCATGCACAATGTTAGATGATTACAACCGAAGGAGGCTTCTCAACGAAGCATTCAAACTCAATACAAAGCAAAACTTTCCGTTCCAAAACAATCTCTTCCAGAAAGTTTAAAAAAAAAGGAGAAAGAGAAAAACCCAAGTCATTATTATTTGGTGGCGAATAATCCAATCTTGCAAGCTGAAAATAATAACGTGAAGTATTATGTCCATCAACACTTGGGAAGATCCGCCGGTGGAGGAGGTAACCTTTGATTAGGGAGCTTCCCATCTTCCACAATCCATGCCATCTTCAAACCCCAGCTCAAGTGCACTTCAAAGTGGCAGTGCATAAACCACACACCTATTCACATCATATAATCTATAATATCAGAACATGAAACAAATACTTTATCACTTTTCTTTTCTTTTTTTATGTATATTAAAAAAAAAGAGTTTTATTTACCTGGATTATCCGCAAAGAAACGAATTGCTACCCAGCCTCCAGATGGCACTCCCACAGTGTTCCTTTCTTGTGGATCTACAAGGTTATACTTGGCAGGGTCTTTCTTGGGATCAAAGTTACCAAAACCTTGCCCAACCACGAAAAAGTTGTATCCATGAAGATGAAGTGGGTGACTCTCAGCTCCAAGGATGCTTGTGTCTTGCAGCACCACCTCCACGCTAGCGTTGAACGGAAGCACCGCCACCTTAGTTCCATCCATGACCATGGTGTTGTTTGGTGGAGTGCCTGTGTAATTGAACTTGATCAACGGACTGGTTGGGAAATCAGTTGTGAAAACCCCATTTGATTTCTTGAAGAAATAGGACTGAAGCATCGAAGTATTAGGCAGTACAAAGGAAACGTTGTTCATAGAAGCCGCGAACTTGGTACCGTTAGGACCCTGGCAGGTCTGGTTTTTAGGGCACGGATTGGTTCCAAGGCCTACGGTGAAGAAGAAGCTTCTGTCCACAGTTTGAGGGACTGTGATTGGAAACTTTTCATTTGCTAAACTGCGGAATTTGGAAGTGAAGTTGGCAACATAAGCAGTGTCATTGATGGGAGGAAGGGTAGGTCTTATTACAGGGGCATTATGGTCTTTTGAAGTAGTAGTAGTAGTAGTTGTGTAATACTCAAGAATACCGGCAGTGGTGGTGTTGTCGAAGGTTCCGGTGCCGGTGAAATAAGGCCTTGCTGCCATTAGAAAACGTGAGTGTGGAGGGTGTGGTTTTGTTTTGAGGAGAATGTTTGTGGTTTGACCCGGTGCTATTACTACAATGTTGGTTTTGAATGGTTTCACATAAAGTGCATCGGCTTCAACAACTGTCACGCTGTGGTTTGCTATGCTGAAGAACAGTTCGTCATTGAGTGCAGCATTGATTAGTCGCAGCATATATGTTTTTCCTGCCTTCACCTTTAGCTTCAAACTTTCTATAATAAAGGTACATACACACTCTTTAGTCTTCAAATCTTTGATAAATATTGTTATTAAAAAATATTGTAAATATTATGAAAGCGTGACCATGCATTACCATTTTGTTTTTGAGAACAGTTGTATAATGGGCCGGGGAAACCATTAAGAGTGTATGCATCAGAAACATTTGGACCACCGCCATTCTGAAGAGCTTGGTTGATTACTGCCTC
>NC_029790.2:11815832-11819782 GCF_000816755.2 Arachis ipaensis | reverse complement strand
CAGAGATCCATTATTAGCAAATAAGGAATTGATGAAAGGGAGTAGTAATAGAGTAGGGTTTATGTATCATTGTTTGTACCAAACATGATTGGAATTTCCTTGTATGGTTTGGCAAAAGGGTAGGGAACATTATGCTTAGGAAGGATGATAAGGGGTCCATAAAGGGTAGCTCTTAGCCACGTAATGTGAGCATGCCAAAAGAATGTCCCTCTTTGCCCATTTAAAGTGAAGTTGTAAACATAACTCTGCCCTCTTTGGATCGGACACTGAGTTATGTATGCTGGTCCATCTGCCCACTGGCTTTGAACTTGTCTAATTCCATGCCTGTCATCATTATCCAACATTCACTAATCTTGTTAGATTAACTTCTTCATCATCATCAACATATATAAGAGAAATTTTCACTTTCTTATAATTATTTCTTGCAATGCATTTCTTTATACCAGTGAAGGCTGACATTATTCTTCACATTATTGATCACTTTAATTACTAATCGATCTCCCTCTCTAGCATAGATGGGAGGCCCCGGGAAACTTCCATTAACTGTCACTATGGCCTTTGTGTGGCACAACCTTGTCACATTTTGCAACCTTACCTGTGAAAATCAAATCAAATATAGAAAAAAAAAATTTAATGCAAGTGAAAGAAAAAAAATTTTAACAACTATTATTGGAGCACTTATTATACATACATCAAATGTGTAGTGCCTTGTAATGGGTCCAGGATATGCAATCACAACACTAGGGAAGAAACCAATTGAGCTTATGGCCACCACCAAAGCTCCAAAAATTGCAGCTGGATGAAAAATTAAAGCACCCATTTCAAATGTAATTTTTTTCAACTCTTACTATGGCACTTTTAATTACTAAAAAACTTAACCTTTGAATTGAAGTGGGTTGCATTGTTAGAGCCAACAGCCTCCAATTTATATAGACACAAAATAGTGTTTGGTTGATTAGGTAACTATATGTCTCAACAATGTGGCTGCTGGCCCAGTTTACTAACAATAACACTAATTGGAGTGTTGTAAAAGTCAATTTAATTGGCTAAATCCTCCTTTTGATCTGATCAATCATTTTCACAATCCATATAACATTCTCCTATAGTGACTTCTTATATGTGAGAACTAACTATTTGACCAAAGACTTCTTCTACACGAGTTAAAATCAATTAAGTACCTTCTTTTTATATGTTAATCATGTTGTCTAAGTATATATGCATTACCAAACAAATACATGATAGGAAATAATATTTCATCAACTCTTATATATAACCTAAGTAATAAAACACATACTTCATTTTCTAATGAAAATCTAGTTTAATTTTAATCAATGCTGTAATAAACCCATATCCAGGCGTAAAACTTGGCTAATCAGCTTTAATTTACTGCTTTACATTTAATTATCCTCCTTTTAGATATGCTCATTACAATTATGTTCATGATAACCATACAATCATGTCAGAAATCATAACGATGGAGTTCATATATTTACTGCCATAGGATTATTATGTATCTTAGTTGGTGACTAATATTTCTTGCAGCAAGAGATAAATTTCACACCCGAGACGCCAGAATAAGACACTTGACCTGCCTTTCTTTAAAGCAATAAAAAGAATGACAGTGATAAGGGTGATTTGTTAAATTTCCTTATTATTAATAAATTATATCAGGAAAAAATTAAAAGTTGAAAACTACTTGGCTTGGAGTTACCAACTTACCATGTGGCTCAAGTAATAACAAATCTAAAACATTTGTTCGATCTATCTTTACACACCACATTTCAACCGAATTTGACATCATAATTGAAGTAATTAAATTATTTTTTTTCCTTCATAATTTATTGATCACCTAAATTATCAATTATTCATAAGTCATAAAGAGTGGAGTACAAATTACATCAAAGAAATTCTCACATAATGATATATACTCAACGTGGCTCACATAAAATTTCACATAGAACTGAAAATAAGACATATAATTAAATTTTGATGCATTATTATTTACAATTATATTTAATTACGTAATGTTACGTCAAATATAATTATTTTTTATATTAATTATGTGAATAATTATAAAACATAGATGTAATTAAATATTTTATAAATTCTAAATTTTAAACAATAAACAAAACATATATATTACTCAAAGCCTAATAAATTCAATTATACAATCGACTCAGGGTGTGATGACTATTTATAATTAGGTTATGCACAAAAATAACTAGGTCTCTTAACTATTAACCCCCAGAGCACGCCCTTTCATTTTTTTTTCTTCTGATATTGAAATCACCTAATGCTTTGCAACCTTGTACTCATATTTCTTTATTCAACTCAATGGAACTATCATAAAACTTTGTATGTCTGTAAATATCATAATATTAGAGATATATTAGAGGATCATCAAAATTTATTATTTTTGTTATTAGTTAGTTATCAATATTTAAAAATATGGAATAAAGTATATGAAATTAAATTACTAGACTAAAAAAATTAAACTAAAAAAATTGAATTAATAACTAAATGATGGTAAAAAAATAATAAATTCTATAATATAGTAATGTAGTAATGCAGCCATACCAAACAGTACAATCATTTATCATCCTTCTCAATGTTTTCCATTATTCCCAACAGTAATGTTAACATACATGCATTAATCAGATTTGGCCATTTGAGGGAGAAAATAAATTTGAACATATCTGTGATCTTTACTGCATTATAGTAGGGCTCATTAAACAGGCCTAGTATGATATGAATAATCTTGTAATTGATTGATAGACGTGGATAGAGCGTGGGCCAAGAGATTTGACATGTGAACTGAATACGCATCATCCCTAAGGTCGGTCCAAGAAATGATGAATGTACTACGAAGAAGCTAGGTAGAGCGTATATCTGTGTATGAACTCTACCGTAGCACCTACGCACTTTGGTCTTCGGTCATGTTCCTGATAACGAATACCTCCAGTTCGTGCTAAGATTAATTAGAGTCGAAGAAATATTTTGGCTCATATATATATTGTGGTTGTGTATGTTGTACCATTGGCCCTACTTAATTCATCATACTTTAATGCTAATCTTACTTCATTTGACAAAAAATTCATTCCCAAGATCAAAAGGTAGATAATCTACTTCATATTCTCACTAAATCAATTAAATTAAAAAGTTTATGTATTCATTATATCAAGTGTACAATGCACATAACTAATATGAATTTTAAAAATATTATTTGTATACTAAAATTAACTACTAAAATTAGTCATTATGTATTTTTATATAAATATATGTAGTTTAATTTATTTTTAGTGTGTATTTTATAATTTTAATGCATATTTTTGACATGATGAAAGCCATACATCATCAAACATGATTATTAGAGTAATTAAGGTTGGATATGGAATTGAAGGCATGCATGTAGTAGGTGCTTGAGATTGAAGTATTATTATATATATATTGTTTCCAGTTACTGGAAACGGAAGTCCAAGAGTAAGTTAGTTCTCTGTCATTCTTAGTTATATCTTAAATGCTACTACCCTTTAGGTCTTTACCAACAATCATTCTGGACGTTTAATTCATTTGTATGCGACAAACTTCACCGGAAGGAAGAGTTAGATTATATGTACAATATAACTTTGTCGTGCAGATAGCTATTTCTGGCAAGTTCCCATAGATCAGTAGCCTATCGATCGTCAAAATGTCATGCCAATAGATTTCATAACTTGCTAGTCAGTCTGAGTCATGAACAATGATGAAAGACGAACGAGCATACATTTTTTGTTATAAATAATTTTATGGTGCCTAACAAACTTATGCTTAATTAATTTGTCTAAAACCTTAGGGGAAAAAAAGTTGATTTTATATTTTATTCCTCTGAACCTCTGCTTTCCTGCTATCTTCATCCAATCAGTCTCACTCCTTTCCATGGCTGGCTTTATGTGATACATCACCACTGTCAA
>NC_029790.2:11815451-11815689 GCF_000816755.2 Arachis ipaensis | reverse complement strand
TAAGGAGCAAAAAAAAAAAAAAAAACAATTCCGCTACGTTACCAACAACATTTCTGCCCACTTCTACCAATTCTTATTTATAATTGTATTTAATGGAAGTGTCTTTATGGATGTGTATAATAAAAATGTCTTTTTTATGGGTGTGTTTAATGGAAGTGTCTTTATAAATATATTTTTTGGATGTGTCTCTTTATATATGTGTTTAAAATATAATAATTAATTATTATTGGCAATAAGT
>NC_029790.2:11809908-11815365 GCF_000816755.2 Arachis ipaensis | reverse complement strand
GAGGGGAAATGGGAGAGACTCCGAGTTGGGGTTGGAAGTGAGTCGAATTGAGTTGAGCTAGACTAAGTTTAAGCTCGGTTCATAAAAATTGAGCTAAATTCACGGCTGGACTCATTAACAATCGAGCCTATTTCTTAATCTTAAGCTCGATTCACTGAAAGCTCACGAGTTGGCTCGAGTTCATGAGTTGGCTCAAATAATAGGAACATAATCTATAATTTTATATCAATAAATTATAACTTATATATTTTAAAAAAATATTTAAAAAGAAATTATATATAAAAAATAAATATAAAATTTTAAATAAAAGAAATTATATATATATATAATCGAGCTAGTTTACGAGTTAATGAACTGAGTTATCTAAATTTAGACTGACTTATTTAATTTATAAACTCAATTTTAAACTCAAATTTGGTTCACCAATTCAAACTATTAATGAGTCGAAATCAAACTAGCGCCATAAGTTGGCTTAGCTGCATGCTACAACTTCATGTATGAACTGAATCGTCAAACTCGTTTTTTTTGTCAGCGTCAAACTCGTTCTAAACTGGAACTGACATGAAGCGGTTGGGCTGAGGCCCATGATACCCATACCCATGCAGAGCAATCGGCCCACGCTAGTGGAGAGAGAGAGGGGAACATAGCTAGTGTATGATTGATTGATTGCAGGTGTGTTATCATTTCAGGGGCCAATGGTGAAGCACACCAGCACATGGCCCCGCTCCACTCAATGGTCAATCTTTTAATAACACACATTCACTCAATCAATCCAATCAGTCTTTTCATTTAAATTTGTACTGTCTATGGGTTATGTTTTTGTCGTCTGTCTTTACTACTGTCCACTATCCAGACCCCCTTCTTTACTCTCACATCACAGCGTCCCGCGCAATACACGGAACCATTTTTTCTATTTTTTTCCTACATCCTACTGCCCTATTCTACCTAGTTTCGGTAAACCTAATTCAGTATAATCCTTATCATTTTATAATAATTAAAAAAAATGAAAATATAATAAAATAAATAATTCATTCATTTTTAAATATTAAAAAATAAGAAATTTTGTATTTCACAAAAGATAATAAAATCTTCTTTTAGAAACCCTTATTATTGGTTATAAAATTACTAACAAATATTATTGATAGTATGGTTAGAACTTAGAACACTGGTACGAGTGACTCAAAAACAGAACTACAGAAGAGAATCAATAGCTGTGCCACACAGGACATGCATGTGCAATATAAGCTAAGCATGTAGTATGTGTTTTGACCTCTCTACTTTTGTGCCATTATAAGTGCCTTTTCAGGCTTGACACTGTTTCATCTTCTTCCTTATAATAGGTTAGGCAAGCAGAGACCACCATGCAACTATTTTTTTAATATAATAATCCACGTTACTACTCTGTAGCTCCATATTTGACGGATACCAAGTTTGACGCAACAACCACCGTACCACTTATCATTGCACCATATAATATACATCACAGCATCTCACAGTTTCGGTTCATTTTATCATTTTTTTTTAAGTTCCAGTTAATTCATTTGCACCCTTACATACCTACACCATATACTTGGTCATTTAGGGTTTAAGATTTATCATTTTAATTCAACATAACCACGCCATAAAAATCACCACTGTACAATAATCCTCCTTAACTATCTTATTCATAAGCATCACAGTTTGGTTAAGTGGGAAACAGATTATCCTGACAACTGATGCAAATGAAAAACACACAAATCAAAGCTTATTTATTTGCTTCCTAAATAATCTACCTCCTCAGGATTATTTGCGCTAGCAGGTCCTCCAAGTGTCAAAAGCAACCCTTCAAGATCACTCTTACTTGCTCTATGCTCCTTGAATAGTATCGACGACCGAGCGCCTCGCTTGATTTGTGGGGAATGATCTGAGTTGGAGTTCACAAATGGTGGTTGAGTTTGAGTAGTTAGAGAGCAATTTGTTTCCACCACCTTTACTGCCTGCTGCATCTAACATTCATTACATGATCACTTTACTTTTTCTATTATTCCATTTTGTTTAAATTATTAAGAAAAATACGAAATCAAAATGTGACAGAGACTAATATTATGGAAGCATACCGGAGCAAATAAGACCCCTCTGAAAATCTCTCCATTCACGGATGCAGTCATGAGTAAACCTGAGTCAAAGGCTCCATCTATTTTACCTCGAACTTCAGCACCAATCTTGTAATTTGAACCCATCGTGATAAATAAATAAATAAGTAACTATAAATTAAAAAAGAATTTAGTTAATATCCGTTTTTTTATTATGTTAAGATTATATATCAGTTAAAAATTTTTTAATTAAATAATCTTAATAGATGCCTTAAAACGCATGTCAGATAAATTAAAAATGTGATTTGTATATCAAAATCAATTATTAAAATCAAACACCAATGTATTTATGTATAAATATATGTGTGATTTAATATATTTTAAATGTGTATTTGTATTTTAATATTTATTTTATGCTAGTGACTGACTTCGGTGGTTGATTTTGGTCGTAGATAAATAGTATACATGAAGCAAAATTAGAAAATAATTCACCAGGTGGCACTGTTCTTGCTTTGGCTGATGAACTAGAGAAGGAAGATTTTGCGGATTTCCCTGAGTGATATCCTTCATAGATTTCTTGTTACTCAAGTCATTGTTGTATTGACAATTGGTTGGGGTTTGATTCATCTGTTTGAACAGAAGACGCTGCTGCGAATCGGTGACAGAAGCATTTGATCTTTGACCAAGAGTCTGTTCTTGATCAGATTGAGATGGTGATGAATGCTGTGATAGTGAGAGAGAGTGTTCTTCTTGTTCAGAATCAACATCCCAAACCTTCGTAGTAGAAACTCTCCTCCTCTTCTGTTGTGAAGTACCTGAATCAAAGTCATAAGCTCCTCCTTCTTTCACATTAGACCCCATCAACATAGTTTTCTGATGCAAAACAAAACACATTGTTAGTTCTTTCACATTATGCCAATAATTGCTACATTAATTTCTATATGTACCGCGTTGTAACGTGGGTTTGGCTCTGCTTCATGCTGCAAAACTAACAATTCATTGAGAGGATTTTCATCTTCACCACACCTGTAATCAGACAAGGTTAAGCCGGCGAATTGAAATCAACAAAGAGACCAACATTTTCGCAATGGAGAGAAGAGAAATTCACCCCCCATAGATGACAATATCCATGTCTATAACAACAGCAGTATGAGAAAATCGCCCTTGTGGTCTTTGACCAGTTATATAGAGTTGAGTCCATGAACAAGTGCATATATCAAAGATCCAAATGTCATTATAGTAACGTTTTTCTCCAACCCCTCCAATGATATAGACCTGCATATCATGGAGAGTTTAGAAAAATCCATGACAAATTAAACTATAAGAGTTCCACAAAATGAAAATCAAAATCAGGCAATTAATGGAAATCTGCCTTGGTTCCAATGTTTACTGCAGCATGACCTGCCCTGACTCCTGGTGAAGAACCTTGAATTCTCAACTGTCATATGAAATTTGATCTTTAATTGTTCGAATTTCGAGAAAATTATTAGCAATTCCAACATAAAAGTTAAGAACTATACATACTTTAGACCAAGTCATTGTTTCCATATCAAGAATATCAATGTTTCCATGGTACTGATAACCTGAATCTCCACCATATACAATAAGCTTGTTCCCAATGGCAATGGTACTATGACTGTCCCTAGGGACAGGAAATTCACCTTTCAACTCAGGGCAAGTCCATCTCATGGTTCCTAGTTCAAGAATGTGCAAATCATTCAAATAGTTTGCTCTGCCTTCCCCACTGCCACCAAAGATCACTAGTCTATAGCCGCCAACGAGCACGGCCGTGTGGCTCTCCCGGGGCGAAGGAGGTGTCCCTTTGCATTCAGGACTAACCCACACTTTGGTGACAAGATCAAGAATATGAATATGATTCACCTTCTTGAATCCATTGCTGCCACCAAACACTATCATCTTATGGCCTACAATAACAGCACTATGGCTGTCCCTAGGACCTGGATTTTCGCCTGTGGTTGCGACCTTCCTCCAAACCATTTTATCAAGGTCCAAAGTGAGAACATCACTGAAATGCATCCCTCCACAACATCCCTGAAATTTGGACACAAAAAACATCTTATAATATTTAGTGATATTATTATTATCTCTTTATTATTGTTGTTCTTAACAAGTTCAAGAAGGAAAAAAAAATATTTTCTTTGTTAAGTGTATGTTTTGTAAGGCAGGGAGAAGATGAGAATTTAAAATTTTAATTACTATATTAAGAAAGAAGAAAAGTGATGGTAATTACATCTGAGCATGTATTGTTCAACTAATTACAGAAGTGTAAAATTAATTCAGTTTATTCTCTCTAGGGGAAAAAACCACGTGGTAAGAAAGATTTAAGGGAAGTACTAAAATTCAGAGAAGAAAGTGCTTTGGTTCCTAGCCATAGATAGCAAATAACACAGGGAATTTGAGAGAGAAGTACTAAGAACTCATGAAATTCAACGAGTACACTGCAACCAACAAAATTAGTCAAAAAACATGTCCAGGTTAATAGAAAACAGAGCTCCAAATTAGTCAAAACACCATTACATGTAACTAAAAAGCTTATTTATTAATTTGAATTATATTTTTGTTTTCAACAAAAGGGAGTTTTGATTTTAGTCATACCCCAAAGACATACATAAGGCCATTGAAGAAGCAAGCAGAGTGACCCCATCTTTCAGAAGGATCAAAACCCGAAACCTTTGGACATAACCACATTGCTTTCATCTTCCCTGCAACTTCAGCTCCCAAAGAGCCCAACGTTCTATGCATCTTGAGAGTGTGGTTACTGGTTTTATAATTTAAAAACTTTCTTGTATTGGATTGCTTGAGCACAGTGCTTGACATATGACAAAGATGAAGAAACAGTGGTAATGTGATAAAGATTGAAAATTAAAAAAAAAAAAAAAAAGAGATTTTCAAAGAGGGACATTAACAAGCCAAATGATGTATCAACTGTCAAATATCAATATCAGTAAGACATGAAAAGATGGGTGCTTTCAAGTCCAAATCACTGTGCCAACAAACAGCAACCATGGCTCTAGTGAAACCAATTAAACAAACCTTTTTTTTTCCTTCTACAACTACCAACCATATTAATGCTATTGTAGACGACACATTGTACACTGCGATTGCAAGTATTTTTCTTTTGGGTAACTTGCATGCTTAGATTTCAATTTTATTTTTAAAACTCTAGAGTGAATTATTGATAATTCGCTGGAGGTCTGGAATTTTTTTTTTCTCTCAGTGGACTTCATTTTGAACATAAGTAAAAAATTGATTTTATTTAATTTTATTGTCATTTGGTTTTTAGTCCACAAAGTAATTCTTACTTCTAGATTAAATTTCGATAGCAATTTATATAAAAATATTTTTATACGTAATTGATAATTAA
>NC_029790.2:11785044-11809766 GCF_000816755.2 Arachis ipaensis | reverse complement strand
TATTTGCAATACACACAGCGAAAAACAAATTTATAATTCAGTATGAAATCCACTACAAAAAAATAAATATATATGAAATTTATTCTCCCAATCGGAAGTGAAGAGTGTGGGCCTTAGCACTACGATTTATACGTGTTTGAAAGTCTGAAACACGGTGACTATTCAAGATTTCAAGTTGATAATGAATAGTGATCGAAAAAAGAAATGTTGATAATGAACATTATGGTGTCCGATTTAGTTGAAAGCCTTAGTTATCATTCTAAAAAATAGTGGTTGAAGTTTTTTCTCTCCGTACTATTAGACGTTTCCAGCGAGAATTTCCCTGAAGGCTCTATGCAAAAGAGATGGACCTGCTCCAGAGAAGTATCAAAAAGGTAAAGAAGGGAGAAGAAGGCTTTTCGGGAACAGAATCAGTCACATGTGGAGCATCAGCCTCAAAGGATGTTTCCGAGAATGCAAAGGAAGAAGAGAATAGATGAAGTACCTGAAACAGAAACTAACAGAGAAAGTAAACAAGACAAACAATCTGATATTATGATTGAAGACATGGGAGAAGGGCTTTTCAATATTTTATTTTGAATATTGAAGCAGCCAAAACAGAATTATGGAAGCTAAGCCTTGGTGGAGATCTCATAGTCAAACTCATGAATCGAAAAAGTGGGTACGCAGCAATGAAGAGAAGACTGAAAACAATATGGGTCAGATTTGGAGGAATAGATGTTATTGACTTGGGAAATGATGTTTATTTGGTCAAATTTTATGCTGAAGAGGATATGAACCATGCCCTCCTTGATGGCCCATAGAAAATCTATGATCACTACCTAGCTGTCAGGTTATAGAAATCAGATTTCAATCCGCTTCTTACTTCCATTGACAAAATTAAAGCATGGATCAGATTACCAGCACTCCTGAGCTGTATAACGAAAGAATCTCAAGGAAAATAGGACAATTTACTTATTTAAATAAAATGTATGAATCCTTTACCCAAATGTACAAAACAGATAGTTGTTACGTGCATGTGTAAAAATTCTATTCTATGTAAACCGTGGCAACCAACTACGGTTTTTGGATTGTACATAAACCGTGGCTGACAGGGACGGTTTAGGGAGAAATTTTGTTGCGTGTAAACCGTGGGAGGTTCCAGCGGTTTATGAAGAGGGCGTGGAAGGCATAAATCGTAGTAGGCTACCACGGTTTATGAAGAAGTTGAATCAAATATAAAACCCTGTAACCCACCGCAGTTTATAAAGACTACGCAATAAACAGAAACTCCTGTAACCTCCCACGGTTTATGTGTTAGGGGCTATATAAACCTAATCCGCTGAAGCTTAGGACGGATCATTTGTTTCAGCAAAAAAATTCTGAAGCTTGTTGTGTTGAGAGGATTTGGGAAAACTTTGGAGGTTTGAAGGAGGAGTGGGTGGTGGAGCCAATGAAGGGTGAGGATCGCTTGTACCGACTAAATGACATTGCTCACGTGGCAGGATATATCGATGAAGAGGTTAGTTATTATTATTGTTATTATTATTATTATTAAAATTCTTATTAATATAAATATTGATATTATTATAGTTACTGTAAATCAAAATTTGAGTTTATATAAAAATTAATATTTTTATGGTTATTGTTAGTTAAAATATTTTATTTCTTTATTTTTATTGTTATCATGAGTGCATAGTATTCGTAGTTTCATTGTTAATTATACAATAAGAGAGTCAATAAAATTAATGTGAGGATTCTAATAATTTTTACTAAATTATGTTTGATGTTATTAGTAATGGTTGTATGTTAAGGAATTTTGTTACCCACATTTTGCAGCCTAGTAGGGTTATTAGCGCCGTTAGGAGACAACAGAATATGCCGTTACATGACCGGATTATACCGTATCTGGAGACCGCGGGCTTGTATCATCTGGCTAGGCTAAACAGTGAGTGGTTCTGGGTTGATGAGCCTCTCCTTAGCGCATTTATTGAGCGGTGACGTCCTGAGACCCACACCTTCCACATGACCTTTAGTGAGTGTACCATTACTTTGCAGGATGTCGCATATCAGCTGGGTTTGCCGATCGATGGTGCGCCCGTTAGCGGGTGCCTAACTGAGTTTGAGAATCTGATGGAACACGGTAGACTAGCATGGGTATGGTTCTGGGAGTTGTTTGGGGAGTTACCTCCACAGAATAAAGTAAAGCAGATGACAGTGTACTACACATGGTTCCACGAGAGGTTCCGGGTTCTCCCAGCAGATGCTAGTGATGAGACCGTGCGTATATATGCACGTGCTTATATAGAGCCAAGTTTGTTGGGCTTTGCGTTGAAGTTGATTTAACAAAGCCTGTGCTAGGACGATACATGATAAATGAAAAGCTTTACCAAGTAAAATATTGTAAAACTCAAATGAATAATAAATAATTAATCAATAAATTAAAAATGAGTTAAAAGAATTAAAAAAATTTTAAATTATAACTTAAAATTTTACAGGTAAAAATTTAACTTAAAAAATTAATTGGAGTGTGAAAATATAAATGACTATGAAAATACGCGTATTAGCGTTATAATTAAGTGTATAGATTTAAGTTTGTACGGTACTGTGTATGAAAAAAGTAAAAATGTATGATTGATCAGAAAATATTTAGAATAAAAATTTAAAGATTTTAATTTTAAGTGGGACCAAAGAATAAAAATTATAAAATTGTCCTTCACTTAAGGGGTTAGAGCATGACTCACCCCCTTCACAAAAATCACAAATTTCACAAAGAGAGAGAGGAGAGCTCGAGACATAGAGAGAAGAGAAGATAGAACCCTAGCACTATTTATTTTACCGTACAAATCTACTTTTTTTTCAAACCGTAATTCCGATCAAAAATCCATTTGTAGCCATGCAATCACCTCATCATCCTCTTCAACTCTATCTAACTTTTGCGATGAGTAATCCTAAGAACCTTATCTCATTTCTCCATTTATCTCTATTTTCGAGTTTGGGATTTGAGGTGTTGAAAATTTGTGATTTTGACGTTTAGGAAAAGCTTAATCTCGAGTCTGCGGAGTTTTGACCCAATGTTATGTGGTAAAAGGTAAAAGAACTTTTTTCTTTTGTTTTTCCCTAATTATGTGCGAAACTGGTGCGGAATTTACAATCCACAAACTAACCGACAAGTGCACCGAGTCGTACCAAGTAGTACCTCAGATGAATGAGGGTCGATCCCACGAGGATTGATGGATCAAGCAACAATAGTTAAGTGATTGACTTAGTCAAATAAACAGGAAATGGTGTTTGAAGATTCAAAAGCATTAACAGTAATTTAGAATATCAGAAAGCAAGCAGTAAAATTTATGTGAATAAAATATGGAGAAACAGTTAAGGCTTCAGAGATATCTATTTTCCGGATTGACTTTTCTTACTAACTATTTTAATCATGTAAAATTCAATTCATGGCAAACTATATATGACTAAACCCTAATTCCTTAGACCTTCTTAGTCTACTCTAACTTTCATCAACCGCCAATTCCTTGGTCACTTAATTCCAATTAGAGGATGAAGTTTAATTCTAGTTTATGTGCCACAGAAACTCTAATTACCCAAATATAAAAGGATTATATGTCACATATCCCGTTAAGTCCAGATAGTTAGAAGTTTAGGAGAAATTGTTTTTAAACTGTTGTTCAAGTAAAGAGCTTTTCCAAGTTATACAAGAACTCAATTAGAACAAAGGTCATACTTCTGTTCCACCCAAATTCATAAGATAAAGAACGAAAACAATTCTTGAAATAGAAATCAATATATGAATTAAAATAGAAAAATAATAGTATCAATTCATACAATAGATAGAGCTCCTAACCTTAACAATGGAGGTTTAGTTGCTCATGGTTCAAAGAGAAAATAAGAATTCTCAAAAACTGTAAATTGCGGAATGAGGTAGAAGAGAAGAGAAGAGCCCGAAAGGCTAATTTTTTTCCCTTTTATATATAATCCTAATAAATGTAAAATATATTCCCTAAACTAAATAATATATTTTCCTAGTCACAAAAAAAAATATATTTTCCTAATTAAAAATAAAATAAAAGTTTACATCAAAATTTAATAATTAAATTTTGCAGCCTTTGGACGTGAATGGGGACCACTTGGATTATTAAGGTTCACGCTGAACTTGAGAATTCTCAAGTTTAGCGTGGGTGAGAGCAATATGCGTTCTTCGGAGCTTGAATCTACGCTGAACTTGGATTAACCCAAGTTCAGCGTGGGATGATACGTGATTCTTCCTCTGTGCATTGGATTCCACGCTAAATTTGAGAAAGCTTAAGTTCAGCGTGGGTGAGGTAGAGTAAAATGGAAGAAAAGGGTATACTATTATATATCGTTGGAAATCTCTAGAAATTATCTTTTCAATGCCGCTAAAATCACGTCAAGTGGACCTCTGTAGCTCAAGTTATTTCTGTTTGAGTGCAAGGAGGTCGGGGTTGACAACATCATTTGCTTTCTTCATTTTCTGCTACAAAATTCCGTCAAATCTATCCAAATGCTACCTGAAATAAACAGAAATTGCAAACAACTCAAAGTAGCATCCATAGTGGCTAAAAGATATTAAAATCTTGATTTAATTCAACAATTTGAATGCAAATTCACTAGAAAAAGATAGAGAAGATGCTCACGCATCACAACACCAAAGTTGAATTGTTGCTTGTCCTCAAGCAACCAGAACTACTATAGGCCCAAGATGTGAATTTGCATGAGAAGTGAGTGTTCAATTAAGCTCATGTCTTTTCTTAAAGTGGAGTTTACACACTGCAATTTTGAATAGTTTTAGCATCTCACTCTCCTTTGAATCAGAGGAATGCCACTGTCATTCGGAATTAGAATTCGGATAATATTATGAATTCTCTAATCTGTTTACTTCGGATTAATCCTTGAGCACAGCAAATTTCCTTTAATTCTCTTTTCTTTAGCGCTTTTCACCTTGAGTCTAGCCGTGACTTTAAATGCTTTATCTCAAGCTTCACTTGACACAAAAATACCACAAGCACTTAACTGGGGAACTCTCTTGAAGTTCTGATTTTTCTTTCAGTTACTCCCAAACAGTGGTACTCAAAGCCTTTGGCCAGGGGCGGAGCTAGATGAAATATTAGAGGGGCCAAAAATATTTACACAATAAAATAAGATTAAAATAAAATTTTAAGGGGGGCTAAACTGAAATTTACATATAATTTACATGTAAAAAATTAAAACTAGGGGGCAATTGCCCCCCTTTCTTTATAGGTACATCTGCCCCTGCCTTTGGCATACTCTGTTAAATGCACTTGATCTCGACTCTTAGTGCTCTGTCTCAAGGATTACTTGACACAATTACACCACAAGCATATAACTAGGGAAACAACTCTTTGAACTTTTAATCATGTCTGACCTCCCTAGTCACCGCTTTTATTTTTCTTTTGCTATTTCTTTTTGCTTCAAGAATTAAGCTTTTGTTTAATTCAGAGAATTCATAATAGTTCTCTAAATTCCTATTTCTTATGCACCGACATCCTTTGATTCAAATTCAGATATGCACTACTGTTCATATGATGCATTCAAAATCACAAAGAATACCACCACATTTAAGTAAATAAGACTACTATTCAATATAAACTCAATTTCTCATGCAATATATCACTTCTTTTCTTTTTCTTTTAGATTCAAGCTCAGTGAACTGTACATGAGACAATTTTTTTTTTACTAAAAGCAATTAATAGAATGAAACTAAATCTAAGAATTGAAAGTACTAAAGATCATGCAGGCAATCAAAGCAACATAAAACAGAAGACAACAAAATAAGAACAGAAGGAAAAATAGAAAGAAAGGAACTCAACCACCTCAATTATATTGGTGGCTATCTCATTCCTCCGGACTGTGCTCCTCCATGAAGATGATTTGTCGCCCTTTGGTGCATTAAAATAAATAGAAAATCCACAAGCGAAGCGACAACACCAAACTTAAAAGTTTGCTTGTTCTCAAACAAAGAAAAGCTGAAAATAGGAAGGGACATAAAAAGTGCACGGAGGAGTAAAAACAAAAATTAATACAAAAAAATGATAAAAAACAAGAAAAGTTACAATTAGTTAAAATATTTTTTGTATATAAATATATGTATATATTTATTTATTTATTTATTTAGTTATTTACTTTTTTATTTAAATATTATATAGGTGGATGATATATATATGTTATATAAAGGGGGGGGGTCAGCGAGGATTTGGGGACAAGGAGTTAGCTGACGCTGAACTTGAGGGAAAGAACATTCAACGCATGGTGATTTTTTTCACACTGAACTTGAAAGGAGCCAAGTTTAGCGTGGACCTTCCCGAAGCAACTCCCTCATCGTACGCATGTATCCACAATGAACTTGGGATGGATCAAGTTCAGCGTGGGGTCTGGCTATAGTGCACGCTGTTTATGTCATTTGCCACGCTGAACTTGGAAAATCCCAAATTCAACGTGGAGCTGGCAGAATCACCCTTTTCCAAAGTGGGCAAAAATTTTTCTAAGTGTCCAGATCCTGTTCTAAAAATTCTGCATGATCAAACACACGTAAAACAAAGAAAAAACAGTAAAAACTCAATAAAAATCAAATAAATAATAAAACTACTACTACGGAAAATAGACTAAGGATACAAAACCATCAGGTTGCCTCCCGACAAGTGCTTCTTTACCGTCACTAGCTTGACGGTCAGCTCCTCTAAGGAGGAGGATCATAGGGGCTCAGTTCTTCACCACTCACTGTGAATCTTCTTCCTGTGTCCCCATAACATAGCTCAATATGCTCCAGAGAGAGGATTCTATTTATTGTATAAGTCAACACTGGATTGCTAGTCAACACCACCTTTATTCCTGGGGAGAAGTCTTCAGTGGAAATCTTTTTGTTTCTCCATCTCCTGGGTACTTTCTTCTTTTTGGGAACCTCCGCCTTGGTGGATGATGCATTTTCGACACCAAACTTAGGTTTGATGTCAGGAGGAATTTTATTGATTGTTACCAAGGGAGGTTTGAGCTGCAAATTCTGATGTGCATCATCAGGGGGTTCTTGAAGGTTTGGATTAATAAGCTCAGTTTGCATGCACCTCTCTTATTCACCTGATGAATGTATATCTTTGAAGACATGAAAGACTAGTTGCTCATTATGCACTCTAAGCACTAATTCACCTTCTTCCACATCAATCAGAGCTCTTCCAGTGGCTAGGAATGGCCTTCCTAGAATTATAGAGGCGTTCTCATCCTCTCCCGTGTCAAGAATCACAAAATCTGCTGGGAGGAAGAACTTACCCACTTTGACCAAGATGTTCTCCACTAATCCATATGTAGGCTTCATAGATTTGTCTGTCATCTGTAACGCTATCCGTGTGGGTTGTGCCTCTTGGATTTGCAGCTTCTTCATCACAGACAAGGGCATTAAATTGATGCTTGCTCCCAGATCACATAACGCTTTTTCAAAGGTTGTGCTCCCAATGGTGCATAGAATTTGAAAGCTCCCTGGATCCGGCATCTTCCTTGGCAAGTTATTCTGAATGATGGCACTATATTCCTTAGTCAGGACCACTGTCTCATCTCCCTTTAAAAGCTTCTTCTTTGACAACAAATCCTTCATGAATTTGACATAGAGAGGCATTTACTCCGAAACCTCAGCAAAAGGAATATTGATTTGCAACTTTCTGAAGACTTCCAAGAACTTTGAAAACTGCTTGTCCTTGGTCTCCCTTTGAAGTCTCTGAGGATATGGCATTTTAGGCTTGTACTCAGGAGCCTTTGGCAATGTAGGATAAGTGTCAAGAGAGTCTGGGAATGGGTTGTCTGCACGCTTTGGAGGGACGTGCTCTACTTCTTCTTTCTTCTCCTCTGGAGCTTCTTTTTCAACTAGCTCCTCATTAACTTGTGCTTCCGTACTTGCCACTTGTCCACTTATCAAGGTGATAGCCTTGCATTCATCTCTTGGATTCTGAATTGTGTTACCAGGAAGGCTATTAGTGGTCCTCTAATCAATTTCATTAAATTTTATGGCTAATTGACCCATCTGAATCTCCAATTTCTTGATTGATGCTCTCGTTTCCTGTCTAAAACTTGTCAATATTGCTTCCAAATCATTGTTCTGTTGGGGCTGAGAAGTTGCTTGCTGAGATGACTGAAACTGGTGGTTATTAAAATTATTCTGTTGAAAATCACCAAAAATTTACAATCCACAAACTAACCGGTAAGTGTACCGGGTCGTACCAAGTAGTACCTCAAATGAATGAGGGTTGATCTCACGAGGATTGATGGATCAAGCAACAATAGTTAAGTGATTGGCTTAGTCAGACAAACAAAAAATGGTGTTTGAAGGTTCAAAAGCATTAACAGTAATTCAGAATATCAGAAAGCAAGCAGTAAAATTTATGTGAATAAAATATGGAGAAATAATTAAGACTTCAGAGATATTTATTTTTCGGATTGGCTTTTCTTACTAACTATTTTAATCATGCAAGATTCAATTCATGGCAAACTATATATGATTAGGCCCTAATTCCTTAGACCTTCTTAGTCTACTCTAACTTTCATCAACCGCCAATTCTTTGGTCACTTAATTCCAATTAGAGGATGAAGTTCAATTCTAGTTTATGTGCCATAGAAACTCTAATTACCCAAATATAAAAGGATTATATATCACGTATCCCGTTAAGTCCAGATAATTAGAAGTTTAGGGGAAATTGTTTTCAAGCTATTGTTCAAGTAAAGAGCTTTTCTAAGTTATACAAGAACTCAATTAGAACAAGGGTCATATTTCCGTTCCACCCAAATTCATAAGATAAAGAACGAAAATAATTCTTGAAATAGAAATCAATACATGAATTAAAATAGAAAAATAATAGTATCAATCCATACAATAGATAGAGCTCCTAACCTTAACAATGGAGGTTTAGTTACTCATGATTCAGAGAGAAAATAAGGATTCTCAAAAATTGTAAATTACGGAATGAGGTAGAAGAGAAGAGAAGAGCCCGAATGGCTGATTCTTTTCCCTTTTATATCTAATCCTAATAAATGTAAAATATATTTCCTAAACTAAATAATATCTATTCCTAATTAAAAATAAAATAAAAGTTTACATCAAAATTTAATAATTAAATTCCGCAGCCTTTGGACGTGAATGGGGACCACTTGGATTATTAAGGTCTACGCTGAACTTGAGAATTCTCAAGTTCAGCGTGCGTGAGAGCAATACGCGTCATTCGGAGCTTGAATCCACACTGAACTTGGATTAACCTAAGTTCAGCGTGGGATGATATGTGATTCTTCCTCTGTGCGTTGGATTCCACGCTGAACTTGAGAAAGCTCAAGTTCAGCGTGGGTGAGGCAGAGTAAAATGGAAGAAAAGGATATAATATTATATATTGTTGGAAAGTTCTGGAAGTTAGCTTTCCAATGCCACTAGAATCACGTCAATTGGACCTCTGTAGCTCAAGTTATTCCTATTTGAGTGCAAGGAGGTCGGGGTTGACAGCATCATTCGCTTTCTTCCTTTTCTGCTACAAAACTCCATCAAATCCATCCAAATGCTACCTGAAATAAACATAAATTATAAAAAACTCAAAGTAGTATCCATAGTGGCTAAAAGATATTTAAATATTGATTAAACTCAACAATTTGAATGCAAATTCACTTGGAAAAGATAGAGAAGATGCTCACGCATTGGAAACCCTAGCTTAAAAGTGTGAAGAATTGTTTAATTAGATTGAGTAGAGTTGCTTGATAGTTTTGGTGTGGATTAGGGTGCGCCAGTTGATTGGAAGAGGATCGAGTGAGGCTTGGTTGCGTTGAGCTTGGGTGTGATCGGAGAGGAGATTCAAAGGATTTGAAAACCGCCGTCAACGAAGGTATGGGTTTTAGTTTCAGATAAACATTATATAACGTTATAAGAAACCTTAGGCTAGATGACATAGGTTAGTGTTGAATTGAAAAAAATTGATGTGGTTAATATTGATGATTTAGTGTGAATAATTAATGTTGGTTGATGGTTGAGTGATGATGTGTTGTGGCATGATTTTGAGAATTTGAGTCTTGATGAGCAATATATATATATGTATGATTAAATTTAGATATAAATTGTGGTTTGTTGACTATTATGGTTGTTGATATGAAAATTTGGGTTAGAGACCGTAATTAGGTGAGGTACATCCTTTTGGTAAGTTATAAGTCTTAATTGAGGTATTGAAAAGGTTAAATTGTATTGTGGTTATTATTGTGAATGAATAATAGTAATGAACTATGAAATTGAATTAGAATTGGTTGATTGGGTCTTGAATGGCTAGGATGTGGTTTGGAATTGATGATTGAATGTGGAGGATGCCTAGAAAATTGGTTAATGTTGGTGTTAAAAAGAGGTGGAATTGAGAAATGGTGAATTTGAGTTATGTAGAAAATTTTGGTAAAAAGTTTTTTTAGCCAATTTTAACGAGTCATAACTTGGCGTTCAGAGTTTAGATTTGAGTGAAATTTCTATTGAATTAAAATTGATGATGAGTACTTTAAAACAGCCTAAGAACGAAGAAAAAATCATTTTTGTAGCAAAAGTTATAGAAGTTTAAAAATCGGTATCGAAAATTGAAAATTTCAAATTTTGCAGCATACCAGAAAAATTGCTGGTGTGCTTGTTCACAGGAACATGTGTGCGCACGAGACAAAGAATGTTTGCAAGCCTGTGCGCACGCACAGGATGGTGCGTACACACCAGTCTGAGATGTTTGTTAGTCTGTGTGTGCGCACATATCCTGTTTTCTGTAAAATATTTTTTTATTGTTTAGCCTTTGTAAAAGCTTGTGACCTCCTATAACCCCATATGACACTGATAACCAAATTTTAAGCTCTGAATAGAGTGTGAGTCTAAAGAATTAAATTGATCAATTTCCAGATAAACACTTGGTTAACCGGATGAAAATATTGTGGAGATGGTGGTTCGTCCTACCCACGATAAGGACAGTGGCGCTATCCTGCTCATGAGATAATGAAGTTGATGTATTGATAAATAATTGGGGTTAATGAAGATCATAACTTACGAAATTGATTTGAGTTAATGATTTTGATAGAAGAATTGGCAAGGTTGGAGGTTTGTCTCGCTTGTGTGGCAAGGTCATGGGTTTGTCTCGCTTGCGTGGTAAAATAGTGGGTTTTGTTCCGCTTGTGTATTGATTTGTCACATGCACCGGGTAAGGACGGTGGTTCCATCCTGCTTATGGTTGCGGTGTGATGTGGGGATGGTAGTTTTATCCCACCCACATTCTCTAGAATTGCAAGGTGAGACGACACTCTCCGTTATTTTTGGCACGGTTTATACCTCCAGAAAAAGGTGAGACGACACTATCCGTTGAGATAATGTTACCATGATTTAATTCCTCTTGGGATGCACACCAAGAGACCGATTCGGAAGTTGCCAACCGCATTTTGTGTCAGATTTAGCATAATAACCGACACGTGAGCTAATGGCCAGTAGGACATGTATGCATTATGTGCATTTGTTTGCTATTGTTTGGGTGTGCCTAATTGTCTTTGATTTGCCTAATTGTGTATCCTGCTTAATTGTTAGATGTACTACTTGTTTAATTGTGCTTTAATTGTGGTTCTTGTATTTTGCCTTGTATTTAAAATAATTACTACTGAATTGGATACTGAACTGAATATTGCACTGAGAAAATATAGCATCGAGAATAAAAATAATGATATATTGAGATGATTGAGGCTAGAGAAAATTGATTGAGCCGAGACTTAGTAAATTAACTTTATTTGGATTAGTTTAAACCTTAGACTAGAACTTTTGTGAAACTAGAGGTTAAGATTGCCTAGTGGGTTTATCTTCTTTTATATAGTTTTTATTTGAAAATATTATCCTACTAAAAGCTTTCGAATTCTCACTCGTCGTGGATTTTTAGTTTTTCAGATATAGGGCGTGACACACCTCATTGAGTGTGCAAGATTCTTTTGGCAAAGTAAAGAAGACTTTTGATGATACTTATTTTGTATTTATCATTTTTCCATTTTTGAAAATATTATTGTATATTCCTCTTAGAGGTTTTTATTTTGGAGAAACAAGATCTTATTTTGTATACTTTTTGGTTTGTAATATTCTAGCCAATCTTTTCTTTATGGGTCGAGACTAGTGACTTTTATGTATTCTATTCCGGAATATATATATATATCTCCTGTATTCTACGCTTTTTATTTTAACATTTTATGTGTGATAACGTTTGTCGTTTTTGCTTATCTTTCCTTCACAAGCTCCTAGTTATATTATCATCCTTCAAGTATTAAGTATGTATTTGTCTTTAGAAGTCGTAATACTTCACTACATCTAATTTACAATTATAACATAAGATTTTTTGTGGTAGAGTGTTATCTATAACAATATATAAAGCCGATATAGGGAGTTGACCATGACTTTGGTGTCCAATTTTTTTGGACTATATTAACCCTACAATAAACTATTTAATAAAGCAAATTATAAGGACAAAATAGACATAAAATTTGTATTGAAAAATCTAATAATAACTTCCCACTAAAATAAAAATAGTTTTGTTACTTCTGTTAACTTCCCACTAAAATAAAAATAGTTTTGTTACTTCTATCTATAACAATATATAAAGCCGATATAGGGAGTTGACCATGACTTTGGTGTTCAATTTTTTTGAACTATATTAACCCTACAATAAACTATTTAATAAAGCAAATTATAAGGACAAAATAGATATAAAATTTGTATTGAAAAATCTAATGACTTCCCACTAAAATGAAAATAGTTTTGTTACTTCTATTAACTTCCCACTAAAATAAAAACAGTTTTGTTACTTCTATAACTATAATAACACATCTTTCATTGCCTCCATTCACTGTAGTTTGGTTTTTACTTTTTTATATTTTTCTTGCTGTTCTGTTATTCTCCTTTTTTCAACACTCTCGCCTCCATCCTCTTCCATTGCCTTCATTCACTGCAGTTGCAAATTTCATTCAATTTGGCAGTTACTACTTTTATGCATAACATTCACTTATATCTCTTCTTCTCTTTAGTTTACTTATCTAATCTATATTTTCCAATAATTTCTCTGTTTTTTTAATTTATTCCCAACTTTTGACATATGAAAACCGTATTGTATCTCCTTTTATTTTTATCAATTTAATGTAAAAAGAAATAATTTTTTTGTCTTATCAATTTGATGCAGAAAGAAAATCGTTTCTTTTTATTTGATATCTGTTTTTATGTTTTTTTATATGTCTTTGACTATCAATAATTGAATGAAAAGTTTCATAAATATTTTGTTAATTTTTTTTAATTATTTTGCAATAATTTTTTTTATTTTCTAAAATATTGATTATGTAGAGTATTATGTTCGAAATTTGAATACAATATGTACTTTGAAACTAAATTAAATTATTTATTTTGTCTACCACAATATTATTTGTTTTGCATATTGGCTAAGTTATTTGATTGGCATATATATAGGACACAAGAAAGTTTGCAGCTATTAAGGATTCGTTAAAAACATTAATATGTTAATTTCCTAAACTATCTAAGCTATTAAGTATGTAGAGTACTAGATTTGATATTTAATTATATAGAGTAGTAGGTTTGACATTTATTAATTTCCTAAATTGTATTGCAAAAAAATTAATTAATTTAATATTATTGGTTTGTCACATAATCTATAACAATATATAATGGTAAAATCTGTTTTGGTGTTCAATTATTTTTTCCAATTTTGCTCTTTCTATTTCACTATTTCATTTTCTCTCTTATCACATACACTCACTCTCTTATCTCATTAATTCACATTCACAGAACCTCTATCATATCTCTTACCTCTCTTACTATCTATCATCTCATATTATGTTACTGCATAGTAAAAAAAATTTTTTTATCCATCTTCTCTTGCATCCTTCTCATTTTACTTAAATATACGATAAAATCTAATATAATTTGCCTGAAAAAAGTTAAGTAATTTTTTTATCTTATAATCATTTTATATTTTGAGATTCAAAATTTTGTATTTCTAATTATTATATAAAAAATTAAAAATATTCTGAACTTAAAAAATTATTTAATAATAAAATTGAGTTTGTTCAAAATCGTAAAGAGAGAAAGAAAAAGTTAAAATTTTTTAACTAATTATAAAAATTCACCACCATCAAAACTATTAAATTTGAGTATATTATGTGAGGATTAATAAGAAGCAAACTAGATCGATAAAATTGAGTTTGTTCAAAATCGTAGAGAGAGAGAAAAAAAGTTAAAATTTTTTAACTAATTATAAAAATTCACCACCATCAAAATTATTAAATTTGAGTATATTATGTGAGGATTAATAAAAAGCAAACTAGACTGATAAATCTATAAGTTTTCTATCTTTCTTTATATAATGTTTCACTTTAAGTAACTATTTTTAATGGATAGTATTTAAATGACAAACAAAATAATAAAAAGATTCGCATTAGATTATAAAAATTAATCTCATCCTTATAATACAATACAGTGGCATAATAAAATAATGAAATACACTTTAATTAATGTGCACAATAAAGTAAATGTGAAACTTAGATAGTAGCAGTCAAATATGAATAACAATGGTTGCCTTTTGTTCTAAGGTACTATATTAAATTGCGACTTAATTTTTTTAATTCTTAGTTAAAAAACTTACAATTATGTATTATTTTTTATTATTTTAGTTAAAAATAATATATTTTTATGTTGTTTTTTGGGATTACTGCATCAAATTTTGATAATTTGAAAAAAAATTAAATGCTTTATGTCTTACTTCTTTTAACAAAACTTCAACAACTCATAAAAGTTAACAAAATAGATGATTATAAATCAAAGTAATAGACAAGATTAAAAGTTGCGATAATAATAATTGGTAATAATTAATCACGGTCAGATGAAGAGAAGGTGGAAGGAGAAGAAAAAAATGAAAAAGGAGAACAAGGTAATATAATAATGGCGATGAGACAATGACAAGTATGTATATAGAAAATAATAGTAGGAGAAAGAATAGTGTTTGATATAGTAAGGGGATATAATAAAAATATAAATTATTTTAAATATGAATTTTTATCTCGATTTTAAATTAAATACTCTTAAAAATAAATAACAAAACTTAATAACGTTTATAAATAGTTAATTTGTAAATAATGTTTCAAATTTTTATTTTGATTTTGTTACCCATAATAACAACATAATAAATTTGTTTAATATCTTATTTAATTTAATTTATAAATTTTATACATTCTAAAAGTTAATTTGATAATTTGGGTAAAAATTTTAAATGCTTTATGTCTTACTTCTTTTAGTGAAACTTCAACAACTCATAAAAGTTAATAGAATAGATGATTATAAATCAAAGTGATAGACAAGATTAAAAGTTGCGACAATAATACTTTGTGATAATTAATTACGATCAGGTGAAAAGAAGGTGGAAGAAGAAGGAAAAAATGAGAAGGAGAACAAGAAAATATAATAATGGCGATGAGACAATGACAAGTATGTGTTTAGAGAATAATAATAAGAGAAAGAATAGTGTTTAATATAGTAAGAGGATATAATAAAAATATAAATTAATAATTTTAAAAAATTAATGAAATTAAAGAAAATTTAAAAAATTAAATATAAAATTAAAAAAAAATAAAATATTTTTTAACAATTGAAATTATGTATGAAGATAAAGAGTCTTTTGAATATAAATTTTTATCTCGATCTCAAATTAAATACTATTAAAAATAAATAATTAAACTTAATAACGTTTATAAATAGTTAATTTGTAAATAATATTTTTAAATTTTTATTTTGATTTTGTTACACATAATTTTTATCTAATAATCTTGAAGCGTTTATATAGTTATTTTTATGGTCAATAAATCTGACAATTTTTCAAGACTTGAGAAGTTATCGATAAAGAGATGTATGATGAATTATGAATTATTTTTTTCGAATACACAATTTTTATACTCTCCTATTTTGCTTATTAATTATTTTTATAGTTTGATATTTAAAAACAAAAAAAAAGCATTCTCATTACTTCTATGTTTCACTATTTATAAAAAAATGAAGGCTTTTTCATATTCAGATCCATATTTTGACCTACCACTTAAAAAAGATGAAGACAAATATGAATATTCATGACATTTAAGTAAAAATTATCTTTTGTAAATAACTGTTCATACCCTGGCCCAAAAATTAAGGTCCAGGATCCAAGCAAAAAGGCCCAACCCAAAGGGTTGGCCCTCACCCAGTACCAGCCTTCATCCCCAGAAGTCGGTACTGAACACGACCTGCTCCAAAGAAGTCGGATACGAGAGCCAGCTGGCAGATAACACTCATTCGAGTGAGTAACTGCCCCTAGAAACTCTCTAACCACTTCATAGAGCCATATCTTAACCTCCCTAAGATATGGGAACGGTTATCCACCTAAAAAGGTGGCACTACTTCAGCGGTGGTTATTGGTTCACCACTATAAATACACTGACACCATTCAGGTATCACCAAGTTCCAATATACTCTCTAACCTGCTCACACTCTTGCTAACTTAGGCATTGGAGTGTCTTTGCAGGTACCACCCCCCATTCTTTCACACCAGGAGCGGGAACGACAAAGGGAAGCTGAAAAGAACCTAAAAGAGGAGATGGAGCGACGAAAAGAGTTAGAAAGAAAACTCTTAAAGTTAGAATCCTCCCTCAAAGGTCAGAACTCCCACGACGGTAGAGAAGATTCGCCCTTAGGGGAGAAAGATCCTTTTAGCGAGGACATAATGAGGGCAAAAGTTCCGAAAAACTTTAGAAGTCCCGATATGGACCTCTACGACGGAACCACTGATCCAAAGCATTATCTGGGCAACTTTAAAAGTCGGATGTATCTGGTTGACGCTTCTGACGCTACGCGATGCAAAGCTTTTCCGACAACCTTGTCAAAAGCAGCGATGAAGTGGTTCGACAACCTCCCTCCGAGGTCAATTACCAGTTTTGAAGACCTCTCAAGAAAGTTCTTGATGAGGTTCTCCATCCAGAAAGACAAAGTAAAACATGCACCAAGTCTCCTGGGAATAAAAAGGAGGTCGGGGAGTCCTTACGGGCCTATATGGAAAGGTTCAACAAAGCATGTTTGGAGATTCAAGACCTGCCCACCGAAGCAGTCATCATGGGGCTAGTCAACGGTCTTAGAGAAGGTCCCTTCTCACAGTCCATATCAAAAAGACACCCCGCCTCTTTAAGTGATGTACAGGAAAGAGCTGAAAAGTACATCAATATGGAAGAAAATGCTAGGCTAAGAGACCCGAGTTGGCAACCTGGTCGCCCTCCCTCAACGAAAGAGAGGGAGAGGGAAGCTAAAAAGAAGGAAGAGCTCGGCCTCGATAGGCCAAGAAAATATCACTCTTATACTCCACTGAAAGTTCCTGTAGTGGATGTATACAGAGAAATTTACAATACCGAAAGGCTGCCTCCTCCCAGGCCCATTAAAAATAAAAGAGGAGGGAGCCGCGGTGATTACTGTGAGTACCATAAAATATATGGGCACTCCACAAATGACTGTTACGACCTTAAAAATGTGATAGAAAAACTGGCCAGAGAAGGTCGGCTTGACAGATATCTCATAGAAAGGTCGGACAGTCATGGAAAAAGAAAGCGAGATGATATGGATAGAAGAGACCCACCACCACAAACTCCGGAGAGACATATCCATATGATCTCAGGAGGGTTTGCGGGAGGGGGACTCACAAAATCCTCTCGTAAAAGACATCTCAAAAGAGTTTACCAGATCGAAGAGGGGTCCTCCGACCTTCCAACCATTTCATTCACAAAGGAAGATGGGCGAGGAATAATCCCTGGGCACGACGACCCAGCGGTAATCACCATGATCCTGGCAAATGCCCATCTACACAGAACACTAGTAGACCAAGGAAGCTCGGCGGACATCCTCTTCAAGCCCGCTTTCGACAAACTAGGGTTAGATGAGAAAGAGTTAAGAGCCTACCCCGACACCTTGTACGGATTAGGCGACACGCCAATAAAGCCACTAGGATTTTTGCCCCTCCACACCACCTTTGGAAAGGGGGAGAAATCAAAGACTCTGAGTATAGACTTCATAGTCATCGACGTGGGGTCGGCCTATAATGCTTTAATCGGCAGAGCTACCCTTAATCGACTCGGAGCGGTGGTATCGACGCCCCACCTCTGCATGAAATTCCCGACCTCAGCGGGGATAGCAACGGTGAGGGGAGACCAGAAGCTGGCAAGGAAATGCTACAATGAAAGCCTAAACCTGAGAGGAAAAGGCAAAGAAGCTCACACAATAGAGCTCGGTGGAGCAAGGATTAAAGAAGAGCTGCGACCCCAGCCCGGGGGAAAAACCGAGGAGATTCAGGTCGGCGAAGAGGAAGAAAAAAATACTCACATAGGAGCCAACCTAGGGGAAACCCTAAGACAAGGGTTGACTAAGCTCTTAAGGGATAACTCCGATCTCTTCTCCTGGAAGGCCTCCGATATGCCTGGGATAGATCCCGAGCTCATGTCCCACAAGCTTTCGGTCTACTCGGGATCTCGACCTGTACAACAACGAAGACGCAAGCTCGGCCCAGAGCGAGCTATAATAGTAGAGGAGCAAGTACAAGCGCTCCTAGAAGCCGGTTTCATCAGAGAAGTCAAGTATCCAACATGGCTAGCCAATGTAGTGCTAGTCAAAAAACAAAATGGCAAATGGAGGATGTGCGTCGACTATACCGACTTAAATAAGGCATGTCCCAATGACCCTTATCCACTACCAAGCATTGATGCCCTAGTAGATTCTAGCTCGGGGTATCAATACTTGTCGTTCATGGACGCCTACTCAGGGTATAACCAAATCCCGATGTATGAACCAGACCAGGAAAAAACATCATTCATCACGCCCAGAGCTAACTTTTGCTATGTGGTCATGCCATTTGGATTGAAAAATGCAGGGGCCACATATCAAAGGCTGATGAATAAGGTGTTTGCCCCTCACTTAGGGAGCTTAATGGAAGTGTACGTCGACGATATGCTGGTAAAGACCAAGAAAGAAGTCGACCTCTTGTCTGACCTTTCACAAGTCTTTGACACCATAAGGTTGCACGGGATGAGACTAAATCCTGCAAAGTGCACCTTCGCGGTGGAGGCAGGAAAATTTCTAGGATTCATGCTAACACAAAGAGGGATTGAAGCCAATCCCGACAAGTGTAGAGCTATCTTAGAAATGAAAAGCCCGACTTGTTTGAGAGAGGTCCAACAGCTGAATGGCCGACTAGCAGCTCTCTCCAGATTTTTAGCAGGATCAGCACTAAGATCCCTTCCACTGTTCTCCCTGTTGAGAAAGGGACACCAATTTGAATGGACTCCCGAATGCGAGGAGGCATTCCAGGAGTTCAAAAAGTGATTAAAGCCCAGTGCCTCGCCGACTTCATTGCAGAATATGCAGGGGATCAAGAGGATAAACCAACTACATGGAAACTCTACGTAGATGGATCCTCCAATAAAACAGGAAGCGGCGCAGGCATAATATTGGTAGATGAAAGGGGAACCCAGATAGAAGTCTCCCTCAAGTTTGAGTTCCCAGCTTCAAATAATCAGGCAGAATATGAAGCCTTGATTGCAGGATTGAAGCTGGCAGAAGAAGTCGGTGCTACAAAGGTAATGGTATACAGTGACTCTCAAGTGGTGACCTCCCAAATAAATGGAGAATATCAGGCAAAAGACCCAAATATGAAGAGATACTTGGAAAAAACTCTGGAGCACCTTGGGCGTTTTGCAGAAACCGAGGTCACGCACATAACTCGGGACCTAAATAGCAGAGCAGACGCCCTATCCAAGTTAGCAAGTACCAAGCCAGGGGAAATAACAGAAGCCTGATCCAAGAAACTCTCCAGCAACCTTCAGTGGTAAAAATGAAAGACAAACAAGAAGTCTTTGAAGTGGTCGGATTAAACCTCGGATGGATGAACCCCTTGGTCGAATACCTGAAATTCGACATCCTCCCCAAGGAGGAAAAGGAGGCCAAGAAAATCCGAAGGGAAGCGCAACACTATACCTTGGTGAAAAATATTCTCTATAGAAGGGGATATCAACACCATTGTTAAAGTGTGTGCCGACCTCAAGAGCCACCGAGGTATTAGAGGAGGTACACAGTGGAATCTGCGGGAACCATCTCGGCGCGAGGTCATTAGCCAGAAAGGTGATCCGAGCTGGATTCTACTGGCCAACCTTGCAGAAAGATGCCACAGACTTTGTGAAAAAATGCCAACCGTGTCAAATGCATGCAAATTTTCACGTGGCCCCCCCAGAAGAGCTCATCAGTGTCACCTCCCCATGGCCCTTTGCAAAATGGGGAATGGATTTGTTAGGTCCTTTTCCCCAGGCGCCAGGACAAGTCAAATACCTAATAGTGGGAATAGATTATTTCACAAAGTGGATAGAAGCAGAACCACTGGCCACCATCACTGCACAAAGAAGTCGAAGGTTCCTCTACAAAAATATAATCACAAGGTATGGGATACCTTATTCCATTNNTAATATGAAAAGGTACTACAGCTAAAAGCGAACCCTACTCCCTGATGTACTCTTTTCCCAATTTCATGATTTTTTCCCAAAATCAAAGGGTTTTTTTTCTGAAAAGGGTTTTTAACGAGGCATTATAGTAGGGGCTAAGGGAAAATAAATAATCAAAAGCCCTTAGTAGCAATAAGGTACCTCCTCAATTAATAAAGATCTCTTTCATTTTAAATATCTCTTTTAAATTTCCTTTTTATTCCCTTTCTACGAAACGCGCCGATTTAAGCTCGACAAAACGTGAAAATCCCATGAACCGACCTAGATGGTCGTCAGGATAAAACGACGAGGTACAAGTCGGCGTAAAGAGCCTATAGAAGTCGATCATGATAAACTCGGGAGCCGTCCGACTCATAAGTCGGAATGCGAAACCGAGTAAAATTAAAATGAATCGCAAAAGTAGCCTAAGTCACGAAAAACTCAATAAAACAAAATTGAGTGCTAGGAATAACAAAAAAAGATAGGAAAAAACTAAGAAAAAGTTGTAAGGCTGCCTTAAGGATCAAAGAGATTCAGAAAAGCAGGCAAGCCCCAAAGAAAAGGTTTTTTCCAGAAAAAATCAAAGAGTCAAAAGAACCACGAACAGAAAAGCATGCGCGCATAAGGTAACCCAAAACCCTTATCCAAAAAAGGCATTTATTTAAAACACTAAATTAAACCCTTATTAAAAAAGGGCATCATAAATTGTTTTGTTTACGGTCTTAAAAGGTCAAAAATTGTTCAAACATCAACAAATAAATATAAAGAGTTTAAAAAAGGGGGGGTCCACAGGCCGGACCCCCAATAGCCAAATCACTTCTTTGCAAGAGGAGTAGAAGGATCACCACCACCAGGACCAGGAGTTGGAGAGAAAGTCGAAGGAGCAGCAGAAGAACTCGGAGCGTCCTTAGAGCGAGGAGGGGACTCTATGATCATCTGCCCCCGAGTCTTCAAATCAGACTCGGACTCCACCACGGGGACAGGAGGATCCACAATGGCACCATCAATAACAACCTTATCAGGGTCCAAAGGAGAAAGGTCCAAGTCAGGAGCAATGACTCCGACCTGCTCCTTGAAAACCCTCCAAGCCTCATCAGCAGCATTCGCAATAGAGTCCTCCAACTCGGTATAGGCCTTCCGAGCATTCAGCAAGTCATTCTTTACAGACACAAGATCAGCAAATAAACTGTTGTAGCTGGCTTGCGCTGCTTTCCTCAAATCCACCTCCATGTTGCATTGGGCTTGCAACTTCTGCTCCTTCTCCCGGAGGCTATTCCTCTCCTCCTTCAGCTTGGCGACTTTCCCCTCTAACTCCCTCTCATGCTCCTGATATATGCGAAGCCTGCCCTCCAGCTCCTCGACCCTCGAGGTCGTCCCTAAAGAGCTGATAGGAGTCTTCTCATATATATCCAAGAGTTTGCCACAAACCCCCGCCGTCTTGAGACTCTCCTCAACCACAGTGGTGAGGTAGTGCCGAACAGAAACATCATCCATACTCATACGAGCATGAGGATAGATGTTCTTTCGGACGAACGCAAGAGCGTCCGCCTCACCAGAAGCGCCAGATTCTATGGTCTTGCGCTTCTTCGGCTCTGGTTCAGGAGTAGGTCGGACAGAAGGGGGTGGCAGAGAGGAAGCAGAGGAAGAAATTACAATAGGTTGGGAAGGAGTCCCAACGTTCCGAGGAGGAGGAGAAGGAGAGACAATCGCCCTAGCACCACCAGATCTGGCACGAGACTTTGCCTTGGCTTCCTGAACCCTCTGGTAAGACTCTTGAGCGTTTTTCTTTGCCATCTCTGCAAAAACAAATTGGTCGCTAAAAGTCAGACAAGTCGGTAAAAGAAATTGCAAGTCGGAAATAAGTGAGAAACGCAAAAAAGCTACCTAGTTGTGACTGGACAAAGGCCGGCGACCCCTGGAGAAATTTTTTAGTATCCAAGTATGGGGCCCTCCCCCACACTTCTCGGAGAAACCCCACAATGGCCGCCTCCACCTCATCCAGGTCGTCAAGGCCATATTTTTCACAAGGGGAGGCTTCCAACCAGTATAAAGGAAATCGGGGGGAAGAATTGTCATCCAGGAAAAAGGGGTGGTGACCCTCTACTGCTTGAACTTTGAAAAAATAGTTTTTGAAATCGTGAAAGGATTCGTCAAAAAGGGTAAAAAGCCTCCGACCTTGTATGGCCTGGAAGGACACCCACTGTTGCTTATTATTTAACCCACTGAAGGGCTTGGTCATGTGGAAGAGATAGAAGAAAATCCTCAGAGAAGTCGGGAACTCTAAAGCCTGGCTGATAAATTGGTAAATTTTCAAAAAACCCCAAGAGTTGGGGTGAAGCTGGGTGGGAGCAACCCGGCAATGACGTAACACAGACATTTCAAACTCTGAAAATGGAAGAAAAACGCCCAAACGGGTGACCATACTCTCATACATAAAAAAGAAATGAGGGGCCGCCTCGTCGGCCCTCCCGAAGCAAACCCGGTCTTCTGGACCCGGGACTACCAACTCGTACTTCGGCTCATCCTCTTCAGAAGTACAAATTCTATGATGAGTACGAAGGTGGGTGATAAACTCGGTATCGACTGAAGGCTCCTCCCCTAGAACCGTGACATCAACCCACTGAGAAAGAACATCTACGGAAGCCATTTTCTTTTCTTAAAAAGGGTGACAAGAAACCTAAAAAAAGAAAAGGAAAATCAACACACGGTCTCTAAAGGGAGGGAGTACGGAACTAAAGCCTACAAACCAGCCTACCTACAAAATAAAGGCACGAAAATAGAAAGCATGTTACAGAAAGGGAAAAAAGCTAACCTTTAAGTCTGAAATCAAGACTGGAGGAAGTAAAAACCTTCGAAACGCAAGAATGCAGCACGAACAAATGCAAGGGAAATTTGAAAGATTGCAGAAACGAAACAACGAAAGAGAGGGAAAGTATTTATAAGAACATTTTTTTAACTATGTTTTTTCTCATAATATATATACCTCTTTATTATATGCTTTTATAATTTAACATTTTAAAATTTTTTTATAGTAATTTTAATTTTAATAAAATATAACATAAATAAACCCTAAATCCTAAACCCTAAACCCTAATTAATTTCTTAAAAACAATAGAAAAGTGACTTGAGCCGCTAGGAAATATAATGGTATTCACTAAATTTGTGTTCACATGTGGAAGAATTAATCACGAACAAAAAAACTGCCTAATCTAAAAAGAAAAGCTAAAAGCCACCAACAAAGATGAAGGCACCAGAGAAGATACAATTATACAACCAGAAATGGAGAAAAGGACGCACAAGAAGATGCTGAAAAAACAGAAGGAAGAAAGGAAGCTACAACAATAGCAAAAGATCTTTGCAAACAAGTCATGATTCAAGAGGACAATTTTGGGTCTTGGATAATTATTCAAAGACAAAGAAGGCTTAGAAAGGATGGAGTAGGGCCTAGCAATACAAATGGAAAATAAGCAAGAAAGGAAAACAAGTTTAGATATAGAAGAAACATAAGAAGGCTACGAAGAAGAGGTAGATGAAACAACTAACATGAAAGCTACTAAAAAGATAACAAAAGATCCAGGCAAAATCACAAAAACCAAACAAAAAACAATTAGAACAGAGGCAAAGCCGTTGACACACACAGACAATTGATATGTACATTATACCTCGACAATAGAAATGATAGGCTCGAACACATAAGTTCCAAGTCAAATAACAATCATGACTCAATAAAAATAATTTACATAGCAAATTGCACGGAACTCACTGAGGATCTCGGCGTAATTCAAAAATACCACAACAGACTCTCATTCTGTATAAACAACTAAAATAATACACAGGAGAATTATCTGTTTTTTACTTACTTTTTTATAATTTATACTTTTATTAATAATATATATTTTTTAAAATATATTTTTTCATTATGAACAAATAAATAACTAAAAAGAAAGGTTGTTTTTGCCATCTTCCTATGGATGATTCATACATATATTTGGCTCCTTTCCTTGTGGACCGGTCTTGACTTTAGATTTCAGCCACGCAGCTAATGGAGCAACAGGAGCATGACTTCCACCCAAAAAGATAAAAATTAAAATTAGAAAAAGCAAAACAAAATATTGTGGTCAAGAAGTGGATAAGGTACCCGCGAAAATTCCGTTACC
>NC_029790.2:11749973-11784862 GCF_000816755.2 Arachis ipaensis | reverse complement strand
CGCCGTAACTGAATTCAGTTGCGATGGCATTATTCGAAACAGCTGCCTACTCTCTATCTCGCACACCAACCGCCACAACCAACGTCGTCTTCTCCAACTCTACTATCAGACCACTCACACCTTCTTCTTCGTCTTCCTTCTATTCTCGAGTCCTCCGTTGCCGATCGAATTCCAACTGCCTTCTTTTGACTCCACGGTTTACTTTTGCTGTGAAAGCTTGCGTCAAAGTCGAAGAGAAGGATGTTGCCGCGACTAGTGGAGCTGGAGGAGGAGAGTGGGGAAAGGTCTCTGCGGTGTTGTTTGACATGGATGGTGTGCTCTGCAACAGCGAGGAACCTTCTAGAAGAGCCGCTGTTGATGTCTTCGCCGAGATGGGCGTCCAAGTCACCGTCGATGACTTCGTCCCATTCATGGGAACAGGTACTCTTCCTAATTCTGTTTTCTGTTGATTTAAACTCTCTGGCTCAATCTCCGCTTTCCGGTAGAACATGTGCTCTCAGGCTGGGAATGGTTCCTAATTTGCTATAACTGCTTATAATAATTTGGATTACTGTCTAGATTTTTCATCTTTTTTTATTTTTTATTTTATTATTATTATTATTTTTTTTTTGAAACTTCTTAGTAAGTGATTCAGTTTTTGGCTGCATGGAGATCATTTGGTGACTTCATTCCGAGCTACTTTGTGTTTGATAGGACAGTCAATTTGTATCATATAAACGTGCTTAACGATGAGAATATGGGACTCAGTAGTGATTAGCTAAGCATGGATGTTGACTAGCTAATTTAATGCATATTCTTTGTCTCCACGGGAATTACCAATCTTCATTCATGCTAATGCCGTTTAAGTTACTCTTTGTATTTCGGTTTGTTGTGGTTCTTTCTTGTTTACACCTTAAAAAGGGACAAAGATTGAAATGAATACATGCAGACATATAATGATGTTATCTGCCAGACACCATTTGTTGAAAATGAGTTGGTTATTTGAATTCTAATCATTTGTATTATTCATGACTTCTTTGAACATGAAAGGAGAAGCAAACTTTCTGGGAGGTGTTGCCTCTGTTAAGGGAGTTAAAGGATTTGATACCGAAGCTGCAAAAAAGAGATTCTTCGAAATATATTTGGATAAGGTAAACCATTTATATCTCACTAGATGCAGCTTTTTATTTCTTTTACTCTACATGTTAATGTTGTTATTGCCTAAAGACTTGTACTTATCTCAGTATGCCAAACCAGATTCCGGAATAGGATTTCCTGGTGCCAGTGAACTTATTTCTCAGGTATGTAAAACAAATCACAATCACCATGTTTTGATTGCGTTGCTGATTCATCAATCAACTAAGAAAGGACACACGGACATATAACAGTGTAAAAGCAAAGGCATTAAGGTGGCTGTTGCATCTAGTGCTGATCGCATAAAGGTTGATGCTAATCTAGCTGCTGCTGGTTTGCCATTGTCAATGTAAGTCAAAATTCCAAACAACTTGATGAATACATTTGGAGATATTACCCTTTAATTGTTATTAATAATCAAAAGTATGGAATATTTTTCTTTTTCAAAATTTGCTCTTAATTTCTTCAATTTTTTATGCACTGAAGCATCAAACCATAATAATCTGAGATACAACGCAAGTCCATAGGATATTATATGCCAAATTCTGTGTTTAATTTAAACGAAGTACAAACTGCCTACATTTTCGTCTGATTTCATGCTAGGCTTCATCAACGTGACTTCAATATTAACATGCACTTCCATATCCATGATGCCCTTATTGAAAACCAGTATTTATTCTTTCAGGTTTGATGCAATTGTGTCTGCAGATGCTTTTGAGAATTTGAAACCTGCTCCTGATATTTTCTTAGCTGCATCAAAAATATTGGATGTGCCTCCCAGTGAGGTATTTGCTACTAACATTACTAGATTAATTGAGCTTGTCGTTAGATATTCATGCTGCATATTTGTTTGTTCATAGATTTTGTAGGGTGGCTTTGTTTTATTGTTGTAAATTAGGATACCGAAAATATATAGATAACAATTGACAAGCATAACCCTAGAACTATTATTAGGGTCTGTGGAAATGCATCTGGAATACCTAAGTAGGTACTAGGTAGCCTGTCATTTTAGTTCACCGAGTCTCATGAGTACTGACTGTATACATCAATTAAGCTTTACTGAAAGGTTTTATCAATATAGA
Organism: Arachis ipaensis; assembly: GCF_000816755.2. Taxonomy (NCBI): domain Eukaryota; kingdom Viridiplantae; phylum Streptophyta; class Magnoliopsida; order Fabales; family Fabaceae; genus Arachis; species Arachis ipaensis. The sequence continues at coordinate 11,782,667 of NC_029790.2, read as the reverse complement.
ATTAGTTGATATGCTTAAACCTTTTCCCAGTGTGTAGTTATAGAAGATGCACTAGCTGGAGTTCAGGCTGCTAAAACTGCACAAATGAGGTATGTACTGACCAATGTATATTTTTTTTTAATTGCTGCATGAAGACGTGAACCTATCAAGTCAAACTAATTTCTAGACTTCAAAATCACTGTTATGGTTATATTCTTTTTAAGAAGTGAAATTTATATATATTGTCATGTTTATTGTTTGCAGATGCATAGCTGTTAGAACTACGTTGTCAGATGAGGCTTTGGAATCTGTTGGTCCATCACTCATCCGAGATGACATAGGAAATATTTCACTTGATGACATTCTCAGTGGAGGCTCTGTTGGATATAGTATGTAGTCTTGGGAGTTTGTTGTAAAACTTTTTATCCCTTTAATTTCTTATTATCATCTTTGCTGTAGAAAGGTAAAACCACATTTGTCCTATAACTTAAGAACTGTGATCATCGAATGAGTGTTCCTTGTATGAGAAATATCTCTTATTGCAAGATGCTTTGTGTTATTACTGGTTGAATCACTTAATATATTATAGTTGTTGCTTTATCAAATTACATCTCAGGATTAGCTGTTTTCTAACAATTGTTCTTGGATACTGCTCAAGAGTGTAGATATTATGTTGTTTGAGGTCTTATGTAGACATGCCATTGCAGATAAGAGGGTTCAGGGATCTGAAACATCAAATGATTCTGCACAATCTTCCTCTGCTATGCTTGTTGTTGAAAAAGATGATAGAGCTAGAAAAACTATCAGTGGTAGTGACAAGGGAATATTCCCAACTGAAGGGTAATATAGTTTTATGTTGTGTGGTTTTTCTTTCCATTCATATGTTCTGAAATCTAAATATTTTCTTCAAAAATAAGTTTGTATGATAAGCATAATTAGCATCATTGGTGATGTTCTCCTATATGAAGAACTGCGGCTTTCTGTATATGTAATTTTATACCATGAAATTATTTTCATTTTTTCGTACAACAACCTGAGTTTTTGTTGATTTATTATCATGAGGGTGCAGAAATAATTTATGAGCAGGTTACAGGGTTCTCGGCGCGATATAATGAGATTCGGGAGTCTTGGTATTGCTATCTCTTGCCTTGTTTTCACCATTAGTAACTGGAAGGTACAATTAAACTGAGTAGCAGTATACATGGTATACATACAATACAATTGATATGGAAGTCAATCATGTCTAGCTGTTTAACCGCTATACCACAGGCAATGCAATATGCTTCACCCAAAGCAATATGGAATCTGTTGTTTGGAGTCACCCAACCATCCATGGAACAGAAAGAAGGTAATGTATGCCTTGAAATGAATATTTGATGATGTCACAGACTTTCACCAGTTTATCTATTTTTGCATCTTATAGCATGATGTCACTATATATAGTTATAAAATCTTAAAAGGCTACCCAGTTCAAAACTTTAATATGTTTGATAAGGGTAAAATATCTCATCTCTAATGAGTTTCAAATGTACCTTTCAATCATAAGTGCAAAAGCTTTATGGTCGTGTCAAAGAACTAGTCAGCCTCAGAACTTATTGCATAAATTAAATCCTTAGTCAAAATGTTGGCATTGGCTCATTTTATTGGGTAACCCCAATCTTTGTGTTTTTTGGATCAATACTGAAAATGAATTAAGAGGAATAGTTATTGCTTTTTGCTCTCAGGTGATTCAAGAGATGATAGGGTCCAGCAATTTGTGAATTACATAACTGATCTAGAGAGCAGGTAGTTAGAGCATATAAGGATCTCTATATTTTCAATTTCTGCTGATTTAGAATATTCAGAATATGATCCCAATTAATCACAGATAATGTTTAAATCTCCTTATTTGGAAAAAGAAGTGGAGATTGAATGTTAAAGTTTTGGCATTTAGCCCATGAGTGAGCAACTGTGGCTTGTAAATGAGAAGTTCTAATTTGATATTTGTCGTTAATTTCTTTTTACTGTTCAAGGGGAAACACTCAGATTGTTCCAGAATTTCCATCGAAACTTGATTGGCTGAATACAGCTCCACTACAATTTCACAGGGTACCTTTCTTCAGCTTGTGTTATAATCCAAATAAAAGATTTGCAATAACTCATTGGATTGTGATTCTATCTTTTGACAGGATCTGAAAGGAAAAGTTGTTGTCCTGGATTTCTGGACTTATTGTTGTATAAACTGTATGCATGTCTTACCAGACCTAGAGTTTTTGGAGAAGAAATACAAAGATATGCCGGTAATTTATTTTAAATTTCATTTTTCTATATTTTGGATATAAAATGTTGCATTTGCGTTTCTGCTTTATAAAACTTTTCTAGACCAATTTAAAAGCACTTCATGATATGAGCTTAAAATTTTCTGTTTGTTCAGTTTTCTTCTGTATGAAGGTGGCCAGTCATTATTGACATTGAAAACATGAGGTTATAATTTTATGTATGCTTTATATATCCAGTTCATTGTTGTGGGTGTTCATTCTGCGAAGTTCGATAATGAGAAAGATTCTGAAGCCATTCGTAATGCAGTTCTACGCTATGATATCACTCATCCGGTACGACAAAAGTTGGAATTCAATTAGTATTTCAAAGTCCATATTCTTTTACTTGAAATTTAACATTTTTAAATATTATCAGGTCTTTATCCTCTTCTGCTTATGAAGAACTGATATATCATGGTTATTCTGCTGCTATTTTGTTTTATTGTTGCACTACTGTTAATTTTAATGCTTTAGGACTCCTGAACACATGATTAACAAAACTTGTTCTATCAAATTTCTATTTTGACTTATTTGTAGGTTGTGAATGATAGTGACATGTATCTTTGGCGCAAGTTAGGCATAAATTCATGGCCAACATTTGCTGTTGTTGGCCCCAATGGTAAGCTCCTAGCACAACTTGCTGGAGAAGGTCACAAGAAGGTACTGATTCAAATTGATATGTTGAATTAATGAAATATAATTTTGAGATATACTGATACTTGTAGTCATTCTTGTTATAGCTATTAAGCTTATTACAGTGTGGTGATTTAAAAAAGTTTTGCATTGTTCCTGTTTTGGAAAGGATCTTGATGATTTTGTGGAGGCAGCACTGATGTTTTATGGAAAACGTAATTTGTTGGATAATACACCAATTATGTTGAATTTGGAGAAAGATAATGATCCTCGGCTTTCAGCATCTCCATTGAAGTTCCCTGGAAAGCTAGCAATTGATATCCTCAACAACAGGCTTTTTATTTCTGACAGCAACCATAACCGTATAGTGGGTGCTCTCTCTCTCTCTCTCTCTCTCTCTCTCTCTCTCTACTTCAACTCAAATCCCAAAATGTATTCAGGTGGTTACCGACCTTGATGGGAACTTCATTGTACAAATTGGTAGCAGTTGGGAGCAAGGTCTGCAGGATGGTTCATTTGATGATGCCACCTTTAACCGACCTCAGGTATGGAATTTAGGGGGGAATAAAAATCAAGATAAAGTGTTATTTAGATTTAGAGTGGTTGTGCCATCCTTATGGCGAACTGAGAATGGTGATTACTCTACAGTTTCCTCAGTCTCAATAGTGATATATTACTTTTTCTTTCCTTGTTTCTAGGGCCTTGCTTATAATGCAAAGAAAAATATCGTTTATGTTGCAGATACTGAAAACCATGCTTTGAGGTATGTGATAGATTCAGATAGTAATAGTCTGACAGTAATCTTCGTGATCTATGTTACAGCAATCATTGGTGTTAAAATGGTGAATTTTAGTCATAGAGAACAGTAGAGGAACTCTTGCTTTGTGAACTATATGTCTATATGTCATATCTGATTCAAAATCTTGAAATTAATAATATACACATGGTTTCATTCTCAAAAGATTCAGGAACTTTAGTGACCTAAAAAAATTACAATTTTTTTTAATCCCACAAATGCATTTTAGAGAAGCACTCATTTTGAATCATAGTTTTAGGTGTTCACATAAGTAGTGGATCAATTTATTACTTTCAATTACAACAACAGCAGATTTTTTCAATGTTGGGTCTAACATATGTTAGATCTGTTTTAAAGGGAAATTGATTTCATTAATGAGAAAGTGCGTACTCTTGCTGGAAATGGGACCAAGGGCTCTGATTATATTGGAGGAGGAAAAGGAGACACTCAGGTAATACAAGTTAATTAATAAATTTTGAGAATGAGTGACATTTACTTATTGATAGAAAGAATCTAAAATGGACCAGACCACAAGGTTAGATTCCTCACTTTTGCCCACTTTTCTCAGCTTCTCAATTCCCCTTGGGATGTCTGCTTTCATCCAGTTGAAGAGAAAATTTATATTGCAATGGCTGGCCAACATCAGATTTGGGAGCACAATATATTGGACGGAATTACGAAAGTCTTTAGTGGCGATGGTTATGAAAGAAATCTAAATGGATCAAGGTAGCACTTCTACTCTTCTAGCATGATGCTCAGGATATAAGATATTACTCTGCAGCTGTTATGCATATATTGATGCTATACTAGGATGTTCCACAATTAAACTCTGTTCAAATTTGATATCTCTCTCGCTGAATTCCATCTAATTGTATATTGACTTTGACTGCTTCAGTAATGCATCTGTACTTAACTAGGACATGGATTCAACATCTTAACTGTGATTATTTGATCTTTCCATCATTATCAATTGTTTGGATTGAATGAACTAGAGTATGTGTTATGTTTATCTATACTATCTATATGATGTCATAATTTATTTATCCTCAGAATTTGGTTTGATTTTTGTGTAGTATGTTGGGGATAGTGTACCCTTTTCCGCGGAGCACTTTTTATAACTTTCGAGTTGAAATTGTTACTCTAAGAAATAATTGTTGCAAATCTTGAACATAGCTGTGAGTGATGGCTTGCTGAAAATTTATTGACAAAGTAAACTCAATTTTAGATTTTCTTTCTCGAAATTTACAATTGAAGGGTCAGTTTCATCCCCCTTTAAAAACTGAGGTGAAAATTTTGGTGAGAAGCTTTATGCGAAAAACTCATCACTGAAATTTTCATCGTCAGGATTTCAAGGGATACCTAACTGATGTTAACGTCAGTGTTGACTTTATTATTAGTTTTTCACTCTTTGCCAAGACAGGTATTATATTTATGATTCCTTAGATTGTGGTTTTGAAAGTATTTAGTGCAGTTTATTTTCATGAATTCTGTTTGGTGGTCTTTCTTCTAGAAGCACTGAACAACTTCTAATTCTTTTACTTTTATTTTTTGGATTGAGATAGTCCTACAAGTTCGTCATTTGCACAACCTTCTGGTCTTTCATTCTCTCGAGGTAAGATGTTGCAGAAAAATTTTCTTGAACTTAAATTTACATCAAGTGCCATTCATAATAACAATTCTTCTCCATGAATTTGTTTCATAAGATCTAACGGAGATCTACGTCGCCGATAGTGAGAGTAGTTCTATCCGAGTTGTTGATCTGAAAACAGGAGGATCTCATCTGATAGCTGGTGGTGACCCAATCTTCCCAGATAATTTGTTTAAGGTAGTTTATGTGATTCCATAAGCCAATTACATGCCTTAATATTCATTAACTTAAATTGGTCCCCCAGGTTGTTGTTCTTAAATTAAATTTGCCTATTAGAAGGTAAAAAAACATTCCTGTAGATGAGCTTAGGCTTTTTATGATACGTGTGTTCTTCATCTTTATGCACAGCTGCACAAAAGTTTAACCTTTTAACCTTTTTTAGAATTCCTTCCTCCTGTTAACCTACTTTTATACCTCAAACTTTTGCAGTTTGGTGATCAAGATGGAATAGGCTCTGAAGTACTCCTTCAACATCCACTGGGGGTTACATGTGCAAAAGATGGTGAAGTTTATATTGCCGATAGCTACAATCACAAGGTAGATAATTCTGTCTGGTTTTAGCATGCTTATATCTTAGAGGAAACAGTAACATTTTAATATAAATTTCAACATTTTCTTATTTTATCCTAGTTCTTGCTGAAGTTTCCTCCAATACTTACCCTTTTCTCGCTGTTGGTGTATTATTTTTGTTGACCGCTCAATGCATGTTGGTATTAGGAATCAATATTTTAAGCTTTTCAATTGTCAGCAACTACAGTAACCTTCCTATGTGGTTACACTTACTATTGAAGGTTTCGAAGCATAAATGTTATATCTCACATAAAAAACATGAGTTCAATAATAGGTTGGCCTGGCATTCGAGAAATACTCTCAATAACAGAATTTCCTATTTTCCTTTCTCTTTGTTTTCTTTCAATATTTCAGATCAAGAAGTATGATCCAACTAGTAAAAGAGTTAGCAGCATTGCAGGAACAGGAAAAGCTGGTTTCAGGGATGGAACAGCTTTGACGTCTCAGGTTGGTAAAATATTCTATGCCTTTTGTCTATGAAATAGCCCCCGAGTTGTAACCAGACAAATTACAATTTATTTCCTCTTTTATAATGGTTGTAATGCTGGATACACTGCTAGATCCTTTTCTCTTTCACATCAGGCATCCATGTACATCCTAAGTGTGGAACTAACTATTTGGTTTTTTGGCAACAACAGAATCATTTAAATTATATTGTAGACTCTTATGTAGCACATAGGTTGTATGATCACTGTTCAAGCACTATAAATTAAATTTTGTGAAAAGCAGCATTCAACCATAAAATATCAAATGCACTCATTCTTTTAATTGTTCTTTAAGCTGTTTAATGACCATAGACATTTAGAATCACCACAGTCCACGAAGGTATTGATGTTGTTTAGTTATAGTAATGCCTTAGTGAAATTATGCGACAGGTTTTGGGTTATTTATTCTATCCTGTTTATGTGGTTTACTGTAGTTTTTCTTTTCTATTCATTTCTTTGAGGATGTTATCTTATTTCCTGCCTTTTTTCTGAAGGGGGAAAATGGTAAAAGCTATGATGTCTAAGATAATATCATAATAAACTTTGCTAGTCTTATTAATTCGTATATGTTTTATGATATAACTATATATAGCATCCACATACTTGCATGGTTCTGTTTTCTTATACTTACACAAACCTTCTCATAACTCTTTCAAGATATATCAAGATGTTTTTCATGTTCCCAATTTGGATGTCCGTGCAAACAAGCATGAGCAGAATCACGAAAAATTAATGAATTCTTCCGTACATAATAGCTCGCAATCTATGTTAATACATTTATCACTGTTCTTGCAGCTATCTGAACCGGCAGGAATTGTTGAAGGGAACAATGGTAATGTGATTTTTGGTGCAATTAATCCAACTCTTTATTATTATGCCCTTCATATGTGTATGTAGATATATGAAGAGAGCAAATCTTAATTACGAATTATTCAAGTACGGTTAGGATTAGCAGATGGAATGTAGCCTTTTGCTAACTTTCTCTTGATCCTGATTACTGATCATTCATGTGATATTGAAGAATCAAGATTTTCTTACCTCATCTTTCACAAAGACAATGGTTTTACTTTATGGGAAATCGCTTGACCTGTTATTTAGTTGTTGTGACAGAGTATTGCTGGATTATTGTTCCTGGCAATGGTTGTCATTAATTGTAATGTACATATTTGCCATCTCATCATGCATGCTATGGCATTATATATTCGCTACTTGTAGTACATATCTTGTTCATGAAATTTGGGGATGTGCACCTACTCTTGTCTAGAATGAATCGGTATAAAATGCTCACTTGTGTATAAATATTTTTGGTTTTCATTTTCAGGGAGATTATTTATTGCAGATACAAATAACAGCTTAATCCGATATCTGGATTTGAAAAGTGATGAATTTTTGCTTCATACTTTAGAGCTTAAAGGATTTCAGCCTCCTAAACCGAAATCAAGATCTTTGAAACGCCTCAGAAGACGACCATCAGCCGACACAATGAGTATTATGATTGATCCTATTTCATCAAATGAGGGAAACTTGTATATTGATATTGCATTACCAAATGAGTATCATTTCTCAAAGGTGCTCGTCATTTTTCTCTCTTTCAAACACTAATCCAACTATTTGCATACATTACGCGTTAGATGTTAGATATGTCATTGACAACTGCCCCTAAAATTCCATTGCAGGAAGCACGCAGTAGATTTAGTGCTGATACTGAACCTGCGGATGCTGTAAACATTGATCCTTTGGACGGATTCCTTAGTTCAGAAGGATCAGCAACGCTTCGCTTTAAGAGGTTATCTAACTCGGCTTCCATGGGTAGAATTAATTGCAAGGTATGCCTCCTTAAAGCAAGAACATGTATGTTAATTCCAGAAATATTGGTAGACGCAATGGCAGCTTGTTTGTGTACTTTAGTGCTAGAACTATAAATCCATCACCTCATATAACTTTTGTGGTGATGGACAGTCTGATTGATCTTCGATGAGAAATAATATATATTAATTTTGCAGGTTTACTATTGCAAGGAAGATGAAGTATGTTTGTACCAATCTTTGCTGTTTGAGATTCCCTTCCGAGAGGGAGTTCCTAGCGCTAACAAGGCAGACGTCACTCTTGCTCATCTTGTGAAGCCCAAAACTCCCAACAACTTCTTACTGCCCTCGGTTGCCCCGTGACTCCTTAATCCAGGTTAATTTAGCACACACTATCTGTCGCTCATTTTTTGCCTTAAAATATATAACAATCAAATGCTCGAGAGTTGAGGGGTCATGAGCTTTCTTCACACAAAATCAAGGTTTTCTTTTTTATTTCTGTCTTTCCTGCTTCTATTACACTGTATTTCGTTGTATAGCCATTTTAAATACCCTTTTTTCTCTTTTATTTTTCATGTTATATATCAATATATTATAATATATCAGCACGTGATCGCTATTATATATCAATGAAGACACTCGTGCACAGTTATGTTTTGTTCATATTATGATTGGTTGGGTTTCAGTAATTGGACGTGAGGTATATTGTTTATTCGTAGTTGAAGCAAAGCAGATCAGGTCCCCTACGTTGCTAGCAAAGCAAATTATTAGTGTATGGTAAGTAGAATCAGCTTTGTTTAGTAAAACATGGAAATAAAGATGGTCAAACGCGTTAGTTCCATTATATCCGAATTTAAATCTCTGGGCTTTGGCTAAGTTAACATATGTCTAGTTGTTTGGTATAAAGCACGATGATCGTGGGTTTATTCAAAACTTGATGTCTTTATCATAATCTATACTGACGAGAGATCCCATGATGATGGCACGCTTGTTGAATAGTAATAATCTGTTTGTTCATAATTTCATATCATCATCATACTATATTACTATTTGAGAGGATAGAAACTCCAATTCTTCTAACTAACTTGTCTCTTTAAATTTATAACCATATTTACTAGTTATAAATTTTTTGAGTTGACTATTCAGGCTATTCTAGTAATAATATATATAATTGGTAGTTTGTATCACACTTTATATACATAGTTATCAGAATCGGACCGGATTGATCGGTTCGATTGGAAAACTAGTGAACCGGTGGTCTGGTCGGTTCGATTAGTGAATTGGACCGGACCTGCAATTGAACCGATCAACGGTGGTCAAATCCGTTAAAAACCGGTCGGTTCGCACTCAGATTGCAGTAACGGTGCACCTGCGCGTTGCTGAACCATCATAGGAGCACCCTATTCACAACTTCAAAATTGTAGTGAGAAAGATCCGAACTTGGGTGGGTAAGGTTATGGCGCCTCCTCTTAAAACTGTGCTATCTTGATTCTTATTAATATAGGTGACAAAAATTAAATATATAATAAACTTTGAATGAATTTTTATTTATTTATTTTTATTCTTTTAAATATAGATTGACATAGATACTAACACAAGTAATAACACATAATATACAAACATATTGATATTGATTGTGTTATTTTTTATTTTCTCTTGTTCATTTAAATTGAGAAAGTATTTTGTATTAGTGACTAATTTATTATCTGTTTTTATACCATAAATTATATCTAAGAATTGATATTTGATTGTCATTAATATATTTTTTGAAAACATGTATTTAACTTTTAATTTTAATTTTATTTTTATAATTTTATATTTTTATTTAATTATGACCGGATTAACCGGTTGAACCTGTGACCCACCGGTTGAACCAGTAACTCAGTAACCCGGTGACCTGGCCGGGTCGATTGTCGGGTCGGTTCTGATAACTATGGTTATATATATTGTTACTATATTATTATTTGAGAGGATAGAAATTCGGATTCTTCTAACTAACTTGTCTCTTTAAATTTATAACCATATTTACTAGTTATAAATTTTTTGAGTTGACTACTCAGGATGTGTTTGGGGTTCACGTTAGGGAAGAGAGAAGCCTGTTTAAGCGTCTTGAATTTCACTGTTATGTTTGGCAATCTTTTGGAATTCTCAACCCAGAAGTGCTTACACCTCTAAACGTAAGTTTACCTGAAGCAAAAAATTCTAACTTCTGCGTCCACATTGGGAAAGTTTGGTTATCATTGAAAAATTAGATGAGGATTTTTTTTCTTTTCTACCAACTTTACCCTTCATTTTCTTCTATAAGAAAGATACAAGTAACCATAAATTTTTTTTCATACAAATTTATTTCAATCACGGCCCAAATAAAAAATTTATTATTTTTTGTTTATNNNTATTCATATGAATTTTATTCTTCTTATTGTAATTTTTTTTATATAATATATATTGTTGATCGTAATTATTATATACTATGTTTGCATGATTTTATTGTCCTTCTGACTGTATTTTATTTTCGTCTTTATTATATACTAATTATAAGTAACAAAAGAGTCATAAATAATAAAAATTTATAGTTCAAAATGATACTAAATTAAAGAGTATTAATGGTACTAAAAAAATTATAGAACATTTTCTTTTTTTTTAACATTATAAAACTTTATTATAAAATTAATTAATAAGATCTATTCAAATATCTAAAGTAAAATAATAGAATAATATAAAAAAATTATTTAAATTGATGTCTCTTTTAGTAATATTTTATTTAAAAGTGATTTTGAGTAGTATAATCCAAACAACATTTATTTTATTATAATCTATTTTGATATAAAGATTGCCAAATATAAATCACGTTAACACAAACTTACTTTTCATCAAAATCAAATTTACACAAATTATAGTTTGCAAATTATAATCCAAACACACACTCAATTTATTCTAGTAATAATATATAATTGGTAGTTTGTATCACACGTTATATATATTGTTACTAAATACTAGTTGCCTTTAAATTGCCTTATTAAACAACGGAAAAAAAAAAGAAAAAACACCCTACACTTGACCAATATATTGCATAACAAAATAATCCATTCGAGAAAAAGAAAGTGGAATGCAAATTAACTTTGTAGAATATGGATACAAGGATGTGCAAAACTGTGTATTTATTGATGATTCAAATTTGTTATTAACCAGGGAGTGGTACTGGTACATATCATCAAATAGAAAAATCACATGTATAATAATATAAAGTATTGATGAGTCAGATTTTTCCATTTGAGATTAACAAAGATTTTCAAGTTGCAGGCCTTCGAAAACCTCGAACCCAACATGAGGATCTAAGGTTAAGAGCAAACCTATGAAAGTAAAACCTGATTTTTCTTTTAAATCAATTCTAGATTCTGAATCTTTCCGTATTTAACTTAGTAAAAAAAAATCTCAAATTTAAAATAATCTAATAAGATAAGATAAGATAAGATGAATGCTTATAATTTTGTTGTATAAAATCATTATATATACAACTATAATATTAGAGTAAAAATAAAAGATCCTAAACCTGCAAATTTTTCACCTCAACTTAGTTTATTAATTAATAGTAAGTTTTCATGGCAAAGAAATCAACTTCCTATTCAATAGAACTCACATGTTCTAAAAAACCATGTTTATGGCCTATAACCGAAGGAAATTTATTTTATAATCAGTTCCATATAAATTTCTGTTGTACCAATCAAATAATCCAACATAAAAAATTCGTCACAAAATCAACCTCTAAGTCATATATTGATGATGAATCCTCTTCTTTTACTTCTACTACTGTCAACCAAACCTTTTTGGTTCCTTGGTATAAAATTCCTAGTTATTTACAACCTGCCACTGATGATGACAAAGAGAAATTTAAATACTTGCAAGAAACCTTTTCTTCAACGTTCTTATCACTTGAGCTATTAAATAAAATTATGCCTTCCATATGCGAATTCGCTAAGGAGATCATGAAAATGTCTAAATGTGACCACTACGTAGGAGTTTGGCCATTTGATGTGAACCTTCGTGTCACCACATCCGTTGTTGATGAACATGAAGATGACGATTGTGAATTCATTGGAGAGAATGAGATGCCAACACATGATGATTGTTGGGACGAGAGCCAAGATGCTTATACATGGGAGATAAACTGATGCTATTATAATTTCTTGAATCAATTTTCTTTCGTTTCAGTTTATAATTATTTTGAAGTAGTGCTCCTTAGATTTTTTTTCTCCTTCCAAAACATTGGGTTTTTAGATTGTAACATTATTTTTGTTGATATTTATAAATAATGATACTATTATAATTTCTTAAATCAATTTTCTTTCGTTTTAGTTTATACTTTATAAGTCTTGAAATAGTGCTCTGTAGGTTTTTTTTTTCTCCTACCAAAATATTGAGTTTTTAGATTATAACATTATTTTTGTTGATATTTATGAATAAAGAATTAATTCGTGTGGATTTACAATGGTGAATGATGATGAATGGAATAATCACGATTAATAAAAAGAAAGAAAGAAAAAAAAGAAAGGAGTATGAACTATGAAAATAAAGATAAGTCAGTAACCCGGGACGATGAGTACTGGAGGACAGAGAGGATGACGGCCATAGAAATCGGGGAGAGGTTGACGCAGAAACTTGGTTTGATGGCTGAAAAGCGCGCAACAGGTCATCAATCAAACAAAGTCGGAAGTATTGGATGGCAGCAGAAGCGCGAGGGCCACGAAGCCAGAACACAAGAGTTCTTCAATATCGTCTTCTATGTCGCACCAGAGTGAATGGCAAAGATAGCATAGCAGAGTTGCGGGAATGGATGCATTTCGGGTTGGGTCTGTGTTTGACCTAGCCCAGGACCCAAAATATTTACTAATTGTAATATATAATCTAAATAATTCTTTTTAATTTCATGTAAATCGACCACAATATTTTTGAAGTTTATACTAAAATAAATACATAAAAGTAATGCTTTTTTATTTGGTGACTAAAGTAATGCTTTATACAAATACAATAAACTATTAGAAAAAATAAAAAAATTATTTTTTTTAAACCTTATTTTTAATTTTAATTTTTTAAATACGATTTTATTTTTATTTAGGACAAGTTCGCCGCACTTCCGACAAACTCTATAATTTTTATAGAGTTGGTATGATCCCATGAACTTCACTTCAAATTTTAAAAAAATGGCTAACTCAAATTCTTAAACTTTACAGAGTACATAGGAATACACAAAAGTACACATGAATAAGTCATATTTTTATTGGGAAAATAATGGTTTGTTTTTTAATTTATAATAGAAAAAAATCCTTGTTAAATATGACTTATTTTCGTATATCTATGTATTTCTAGAAACGATGATAATAGTTGGGATTGTCGCTAGCAATATTGAGGAAGCCATATTTGTTATCCGTGTACTTTTGGGTACTCTTATATACTTTTGGAGACCATGGTAATGACTTAAAAATTTGAGTTTCGTTAGTTTTAGAAAAAATTGGGGTGGAATACGTGGGATCATAGAGTTTGTCGGAGGTATGACGAACTTATTCTAAATAAAAAAAAATCGTATTTAAAAAATTAAAGTTGAAAAATAAAATTTTAAAAAATAATTTTTTATTTTATTTTATTTTAAAAAAAAATCCCTTCACCTACATGTCTTTTTCGCCTTAAGTGTGTTGGATATATTCTTTTTAACCTAAATGTTGGTCTAGACAGAGTCAAATAGGTTCAACGAAAATTAAAAACTAAATGTAATTAGGGAAATGCTAGTTGTATAATATTAATCAGCCTTTAATCAGATTTAAATAATATTTAATTATTTTTGTAGTGTAACATGTTCCTATTTTGTAGATACATATCTATAATTAGATTTTAATTTAAATTTAAATTTTAAAACCCACCCACTTCATTGGTGGTTACGGTGACTTTGCTTTACTTTCGTAACTTCACGTAACACATACTGTTTTTAAATTCCTTATTCTACGGGATATTCACACGCATTAGTGAATCCCAAACCAAAAAGGACGCTGCCAGCTGAATTCTCCATCTCGTCTTCATTGGTGAAGACCATCACCACCTTTCAGCTGAAGCACTCTCTCATTTAGTATTTAGGTTAGTATATCTTTAATTTTACTGAAAATAATTTTTATAAAGTTTTAATAATAAATTATCAAAAATATTCAGTTAAGTATTAATAATAAAATCTTTCACTTGACTTATTACGGACTATGAAACATATCAATTAAGAATTGTGTATGGAGTCAAAATTCTGTTTCAAGAATCAGAAATTGAAAGTTTTAAATATATATAACAATTTTTTGGGGTCATTTTAAAAATCTAGATAATTTCAAAATAAAAAAAGAGATAGTTTTTTTTTAAAAATAACTTAATCCAATAAATACCATTAAGATTGCACATAAGAAATATCTCGCCGTTTCTTAAGAATTTCACTAATATTGGTAAAAAAATATCACGTAACTATTAAATCATTTATCTTGAATAATGCATACACAAAATGTTTACAATGAAGAAATCCTTGATGTGGTCTTGTGGTTTGAGATATTGCCAAACGAAAAGAGCAAATGGACAGTCCTCATTAGTATCACATCTTGAACATGGAACAGCTTGTGTTAAGTGTTTCCTTCTACGCTCCACATTGGTCAGTAAAGCATTGTGTCCCACCACCATAAAAACGATCTAATCCTTTCCGTTTTCGCCAGCTCCATCTATGTTAACTTGAAAGTTCGATCATGGGAGCCTTGATTAATTGGATAGATTGATAAGCTGTTTTTAAACTGAACGAACCATCCAATAAGGGAGCCCACGCATTGTAGCCAGCATTCTTCCAAGGAAAAGGTGGTGCTAGGCTAGAAATCTCTTTCACCACTTCTAATTATGTCCCCATCACCTGAAACACACAAAAAATCCATTAATGAAGTATTCAATTAGTCATCTTGAATTACCTACTATGTTTGGTGACATAGTGCTCCCAAATTCGGGATCTAATTATGAGTCCAAACTTAAACTTAGAACCGTCACCAATGCGCCAAATGGTGTTCTTTTCCACATCTTCTCAAGCTGAACAAATACCTTTCCACATGTTTGAATCATTTCTTCTCTCCACTTGGGGAATAATATCACTTTCACACTTGTATTTCGCTCTTAAGACTCTTGTCTATACGGAATCTTTTCTCTCAATCAGCCCCCAACCAGCTTTCGTCATGTACGCATGATTAAGATCCTTTAAGTGTTTGAGACCTAAGCCACCAGCAGATTTCGGCTTAATGATGGTCTTCTAATTCACCAGTGCACTTTCTTAGATTGCTCCGATTCTCCCCAAATGAAGTTCCCGTATTTACGATCAATGGAATTATAAGTAGATACAAGTAAAATAGCAGTTTGCTTAATATAAATAGGAATAGAAGATAGAAATGATTTTCACCAGGGTGATTCTTTTAGCTAGAAAGAGCGATGAAGTTTTCCAGTTGTTGAGCCTTGGATTAAGCTTGCCTTCAATCTCTTTGTAAGTTTCTTTAGTAACTCTGGAGTCTGGAATGAATAATGAGGGCCCCTAAGCATTTCCCAAGATCTTCGGTTCTTGCACATTGCAGTTTCTCACTGATCTCCACTCTAGCATCGTAACCAACATTTTGTGAGAAAAATACTCTGGTTTTCTCCTTGCTAACTCTCTGACCGAAACTATTACAAAAGAATTCAAGAACCCTGTGGATAATATCTTCCTGCTCCAAGTTAGCTTCGCCAAACATGACCAAATCATCTTAAAAGCAGAGGTGTAAAAGCTCAAGACTCTCCTTATTAATGCGAATGGGTTTCCAGAACTTGTTATCAACCGCAGCTTGAATAAGATGGGACAAATGTTCTAGATAGAGAATTAAGATGTAGGGCGAGAGTAGGTCTCCTTGACGAATACCTCTCAAAGGAAGGAATTTGTGTAGGACCTCCCCATTCCAAAGCAATCTCATTCTGGTGGTCGAGATGCAAGAACAGACCAAGTCAATCACATGAGAAGGGAGACTGATATCAACCAACGTATCTTTAATGAAACTCCCCTTCAATCTGTCATACACTTTTTCCAAGTCAACCTTGATAGCCATCCACCCTTTTGCCCCATTTTTTATTTCTCATAGAGTGAATGACTTTCTGAGCAACAATGATATTATCCAAACTCTGTCTCCTTGGAACAAAACTGCACTGGGTCGGTCTAATTAGCTTCTTCATAATTCTTCTCAAACGGATAGATATGATCTTGCTTACCACTTTATAGGAGACATTACATAAACTAATGGGGTGCATTTGCTTCGGATTTAAAACTGGCTCCACCTTGGGGATGAGCGTGATGAGAGCCTCATTTACATTTTTAACCTGCTCCAGATTAAAGAAAATAATTTTAACCAGATTACATAAATCGGTACCAACCTTATCCTATTGGCTTTGATAGAAAATGGCATGAATACCATCAAAATCAGGGGCTTTCAAACTCCCTATCTTAAAAACAGCATCCTTGATTTCAGCATTAGTCATTCTGCACTGTATCATATTAATATTGTTGAGTTAAGAAATTAACTAGCTTAATTGATGATGACAAATATTGATGAATTGGGTTAAATACCCAATTAGCTTTGATTGTATTTGATTAAGTGATGCAAGCCAAAATCAAAGTTGCAGCAGCCCAAAGGAATAAAAACAAAAACAAGATCTTCGGTGGGCTTCCTAACATTCAAAGCCCAAAAAAAATAATGCAAAGAAGTTAGCTGTGCTGAATGGAAATTATTCAACCAAAATCCAAGGAGATTCCATCAAGCTGAAGCCTTCCAAAGCACCTTGTAAACCCCGGTTAAATTAGTAGATAATTAGTCAATAAATTAATTTTTAATAAGGAATATTAGAAACACGAATATTATATCAAATTAGGATAGAGCTCATCAAAATGAGAATTTTGACACCAATTTCGAAGAAATCGGTCCAAGATTGGACCGAACGGGCCGAACCGGTTGAACCGGGCCCAAACCGGGCCGTGGGCCCAACCAAACCAGCCCTTTAAGTAAAAGCCACGTTCTTCTTCTCCTCATTTTGGCTGCATCGAAGGGCAACAGAGGAGAGAAAAAGAAGAACGTCAAACCCTCCCGTTAACTTCCGTATGCCGTAACTCCTCCGTTCGAGCTCCGATCGCCGCACCGTTTGCGGCCACGCGTTCACCGCGTTGAGCTCTACATTTCTACCGGAACAATTTCATAGGTAACTTGCTATTCCACTTCAGCCTCTCATTTCCCCTAATTTTCGAGTTTTGAGAAGGGGTGTTGAATTTCTTTAATTTTTGATGTTTTAGGATCCAATTAGCTTGAGAAAAACGTTCACTCTTGCTTATGTGAAGCTTGGGTAAGGTGAGGATACGATAATTCTATTTTATTTTCATTGAATTTGAGCTTTGAGTATTAAATTGGATATATAGTGTCATGAATGTGTATTAGGTTGTGAATAAATAATTGGAGCTTGAAATTGTGAATACTGGAACTTGGAGGAAGCGGATTAGTTGAGTTTTGAGGGGCTGTCTTGGTTTTGAATAAATAGCTTTGGTCGTTACGTGGAAATTGGCCAAGGTATGGTTTAGGTTTCTTGCATTTAATATATAATGTTCTGTGAAAACTTAGGCTAGACGACCATAGGATAAGTTGGAATGCAGGTGTATGTTTAATATTTAGTAATTTGTTGATGAATATATTTGGTTGAAGTTTATTGAATAATTAGTTTTTAATTTTGGATGGTGAATGTTGTTATGTTAATTTGGAGAGAATTATGGTTGAATGTTATTGTTGATGAACATGGTTGGTTTGGTGCTTGTTGATTAACTAATGATTTGGTGAATTATTGATTTGAGGTATAACTATTGTGGAGGTTATTGTGATAATGAGGTATTTTGTGTTAAAAGCCTAGGATTTGTGAACTATGATTCTTAGTTAAATTTTGGGTTGTTGGATTTGAATATTGTATGAGTATAATTGTTTATCTGAGGTAGATTTATTATGGTGATTGTTATGATGATGAGGAAGGGTATGTTGAATTGAAAAGAAAGCAGGTTTGGACCCAAAAAGGGTGGCGAAATTCGAGTTCTAGAGGAGATGCTGCCGAAATTTTATAAAAATTAGAGATTTTGTTTATATGATTATTTAAAAAGATTTAGATTCAAAGGTTATATGGTTTGATTTTGAGTTATTAAGAAAATAAGCATGTTTTAAGTTTGATTCATTTAGAAAAGAATGAATTATATTTTGAATTGGAACTATTGAAGGACGGAATGAGAGTTGTGATAATGAAAGATAAGGATTGAATATGATTGATGTATGATGATGAATGAGATACGATTGAGAATGATGTGGATGTTGATGAATTATAATTGAATTATTTATATGGCTTGAATAATTTAATGATCTGAGATACGAGGTTCCCTGGATTAAGTGCCGTGGCTTGCCACCATGTGTACCAGGTTGAAAACTCGATACTCTGTTGACCCTACGACGTAAGTGTGACCGGGCACTATATAAATTCCCGGGAATGTTACCCCCATTGAGTAATATTGATTATTTGAGATAAAGCTATGCATAGACTCTTGGGGATGCACGTTGGGGGACAGTCTAAGGACAATTCAGACTTGTCGGGTTGGCTGGATAACCGACAGATGAGCCTCATCAGCCGTAGGACAGGCATGCATCATCTGCATATTACTTGAATTACTTGCTTGTGCATTAGTTGGGTGTGCCTAACTGTATTTGCCATGTTAAATGTGTAATTGTTACCTGCTGTATTTGTAACCTTCTTGTGCTTGCTTATATCTGCTTAACTGTCTGTGAAATATTGAAGGAAGTGGAGGTATGGAGGAACGGCAATATGGGGTTTAGATTTAAGGTTAAGTTAAGTCAAGTTTAGGTATTCTTAGAAAACCACCTTTTATGGCTTCTGTTTAATACTTTAAGCTCTATAATCTGAGTGTCGGCGTTCTAGGATTGCCTCTGGCATTCCCAGGACCTTATATATTATGTGTGTGGCACCTTTACCATACTGAGAACCTCCGGTTCTCATTCCATACTATGTTGTTATTTTTCAGATGCAGGTCGAGAGACATCTCGTTAGGCGTCTGGACTCTTGAAGCGGAGTGGTTACAGGGCTATTTTGTTATGCTATGATGTATATATATATGTACTCGGTTTTCTCTCCACAAATCTTGTTCTTTTGATCCTCCTAGAGGTGTCTATGGAGAGGCCGGATTGTGTATATGTACTTTTGGGTTTTGGATATGTATGTATATATATGTAAATATTCTCCGGCCAGTCTTGACTTCACAGACTGAGTTAGGATCTTGTTATTTTGTATCTTTGGCACTCTATTCCTACTTCTGTTATCATATGTTTAATAGTTATAGTTTTCTTAGTGCGCAGGTTAACTCGTTCCTTGAGCGTTGTACTTTTATTTCGCGATTTTTGCTTCCTCTATTCTTCAAGGCTCCTAGCATATTATAATACTTCTGCTATTATATGTACTCATTTTATTTTAGAGGTCGTAATACCACATCACCTCTGTTTTACGACTTAAGCGTAAAGCTTAGTGCGGTAGGGTGTTACACACCTCACATGCTTGCTTCGGTCATAATCAGAAAGAAAGAGAGAGAGAGAGAGAGAAAGGTAAATCGCAAAAAGCTAATGTCTAATCATCCAAATAAAGTAGCTAACCTAAATCAGAAGATAAAGGTGATTTATTTCCATTTGCATGTAATTTACTTTCTTTGCTTCTTCTCCAAATTTCTGCAACTCCAATTTGAGATAAAGGGAGAAAGTGTTCTCTGATGATCACTGCTGTGAATCAAAAGTTAAAATTATTTCTTAGGGACAAAGCACTTGCTCAAGGGTTCAGATTTGGATTTACCATTGAAACAAGCTCTTTGATGATCTGAGGTCTTCGGTCAAGCAAGAAGACCAGCTTTGAAATCCCTAATTTGGGGGTTAATAGAAAAAAAATGAAATGGCAAGCTTGTGAAGCACACAGCTCAAGGAGTTGACAAAGGAAAGATCCAATACAGTAACTTGTGAAGAGGTACAAAAGGAAAATTTTTGTTTTTTGAAGACTAAGGAGAGAGAACCAGATTATGAGAGTTTTGTTTTGAAGAGCTTCTCTGTAGAGTTCATCAATTTTGGACAGTGTTTTCTAGTTAAAGAAGCATTCTGCCAAGATGAAGAACTCAATCAGAGTCAGCTGAATCCGGTTCAACTTATAGCAACAGAGGCTGTTATTATATCAATCTTCTTCATGTTTTACAGTGTGTATTTCATTTTCAATGTACATCTTTCTATAATTTCTTGAAAGGTAAAAGGCTAAAAGAGAAGAATAAAAAAAAAGCCTATGAGTGATAAAAGGCTGAGTGAAACACTTGAGAGAAAAGCCTAGAGTTATTTTAGATTTCTTTAGGTTGTTTCTTATGTCTTGTGTCTTGTACCTGTGAGGTGCCCCTTTTTAAGTTGGGTTAGCACTTAGAGTGAAGATTTAGGTATTAGCATAACTAAATCAAGTTAGATTAGAACTTGAGAGAGAAAGGATTGTGTGAATCCTAAGATTGGTGTATGTAATACTTTAACTATAGTGGAAATTTCACCACTGTTGTGGTGGAGACTGGATGTAGGTTGCATTGCACAAGGCAACTGAACCAGGATACATGCCTGTGTTATTCTTCTTCTCTTTCTCTAAGTTCTGTTTTTTGATATTTATGAGACAAAACAGAATTGTCTCATAATGTTTCCGCTGCATAGTTCAAACATATTCTAAGTAAAAGTTTGTAAGTAAAGACTTAATTCATTAAATTAAAAAAGGGCCATAGATTTAACCCCCCTTCTCTAAGCCTTCTACAACCTTCAATTGGTATCTAGAGCCAAGGTCTCAAGAATCAAGCTTCACTGCTTGGAGCAAAGGTCCAATGGCAAACAACTTGGGCACAACCACAGTTGCCTACACTCTAACAGAAGGCCAGTCAAACAAAAGGCCTCCCTTCTTCAACGAGAAGAACTATGCCTACTGGAAAGAGAGGATGCGGATCTTCATCCAATCCATCGATTACAACATATGGAAAATTGTTGTTAGTGGCCCCAAAATTCCAACAAAGACAAGTGTTGATGGAGTGGTGACTCTAAAAGAAGAAACTGAATGGAATGACGACGACAAGAAGAAAGTGGAGCTGAACGCTAAAGCCATCAACCTTCTACACTGTGCTATCAGCTTTGAGGAGTATCGAAAGGTGTCAAGATGCAAGACGACCAAAGAAATCTGGGAGAAACTCTAGGTTACACACGAAGGCACCAAGCAAGTCAAAGAAACGAGGATTGATATGCTGCGAAAATAATATGAGATGTTCAACATGAAGGATGGAGAAAGTATTGATGAAATTTTTGAGAGATTCTCAATCATAATAAATATCCTAGATTCTATGGCTTTAACTCACATAGAATAAACACTAGTGAGAAAAACCCTTAGAAGCCTCACAAAGGAATGGGAAACAAAGGCCACTGTCCTAGCCGAGAGTAACAACCTAAGCCCCATAACATATGATGAGCTGAGAAAAAAACTTCTTGCCTATGAAACCACACACACAAACCAAGACTCAAAGAAAAAGGGAATAACCCTTAAGTCAAAAGTCGAATCAAAAGAGAGTGAGTCTAGTAACAGTTTTCAGATGATGAACTTGTATTTTTTGCTAGCTAGGAGACTTAGAAGGCTAATGAGGAACAAAGGCAAGTACAAGGGCTCAAGCTCAAAGGAGAACAAGAAGGACATGAGCAAAGTGATTTGTCACAACTGCAAAGAGGCTGGACACCTCAAGTACAACTGTCCGAAACACAAGAAGGAGGAAAAAAGAAAGAAAGAAAAGAAGAGAGTGCTCATGGCATCTTGTGAAGACCTTGAGAATGATTCTGATGAGGAAGAAGACTCCGAATGTGAAGCTCAAATCTGCTTTATGGCTGGTGATGATCAACTTGATGAGGTAAACTACTATGACCTGTCCATAGATGATTTACATATTATAATTGATGATCTCACACTAAATTCAGCAAAACTACTGGAAAAATACAATAAATGTAAATCCGAAAAAGAAATTCTGAAAGCTGAAAATGATTTTCTAAAAGAAAAGGTAAAGAAAACCGAATGTGCTTTGGATATTATTGAAGAAAATAGATTTTTGAAATCTGAACTTGAGAAACTAAAAGGAAACCACATTGAGGATCCTTCTCAAGAGCTTATTGCTGAAAATGAAAGATTAAATGAAATGATTAAAAGATTGAATAGTGATTTAGTAAAATTTGCGCAAAGTTCTAGCAACTTAGACAAATTACTTGCAAATCAAATACCATTATTTGAAAAATCTGGTTTAGCATATATAACAAAAGATAATGCAGGTTTTGATAGTTCTCCTACAAAATTCATGGCCTTTTTTTCAAAAACAAAATCTATCATCAACAACTCTGGTTTGGGACATGCTCCCACCTATGAAGAGGAATTTAAAAAATCTTATTCTGATGAAACTGCATTACATTCAAGAACTGAACCTATATAAAACAAGTCGGGTCTGGGCTGTCTCAAATAATGAGGTTGTTTTCAAAATTTCTCAGCTTCACAAAGAAACCTCATATTCAAGAAGCACATATGCTTTCAAAAATTCTGATTCAAATGATCTTGCAAAAAGAAACAACAATAGCAAAAATAAATTTGTCATGAGAAAGGATCATTTTTCAAAAATAAAAAAACCTCAACTTTTTAATCATTTTTAGCATAAATATTTAAATCAATTTCAGCAACATGCATCAGGAAATCATTGCATTAATTGTAAGAAAAGTAGGAAACCAAATTTACAATGTTGTTTGTGACTTTAATGCACTTGGGCAACCAAGGTGGATTAACTTCAAAGGATCCAAATTAATTTGGATACCTAAGGTTGCCTGAAATTTTATACATAATTGCCTAGCATCCAAGAAAAAGAAAGATATGTGGTTCTTAGATAGTGGGTGTTCTAGGCACATGATTGGAAAGTCAACTTTCTTCATCAAACTAAATAAGTATGATGGAAGTTTTGTGACCTTTGGAGATGATGAAAAAGGTAAAATTGTTGCTATTGAAAAAGTAGGTAACAATCACTCTATTTTATTTAATGATGTCTTTTTGGTTAATATTTTGAAGCATAATCTTTTGAGCATAAGTCAATTGTGTGATTTGGGTTATTTGGTGATTTTTAAAAGATTGGAATGTTGTGTTGTGAATGAAAAGACAAATAATATATTGTTTATAGCTAAGCATTGTGATAATGTGTATGGACTTACTCTTGATGAACAAAAGAATCAAAATGTTGCTTGTTTTCACTCTAAAGAATTTGAAAAGTGGCTATGGCACAAGAGATTGGGTCATGCTAGTATGTTTCAAATAAACAAGTTTGTCACGAAAGGATTAGTGAGGGGTCTTCTTTTGATAAAATTTGACAAAGACATCACTTGTGATGCTTGTCAAATGGAAAAACAAACAAAGAGTTCATTTAAATCAAAGGAAGACATCTCTACTAAAAAAATCACTTGAATTGCTACGTATTGATTTATTTGGTCCAACAAAAATCTAAAGTTTAGGTGGTAAACATTATGGGCTAGTGATTGTGGATGACTACACAAGGTTTGGTTGGGTTTTATTTCTTGCACACAAAAATGAAGCATTTTCGGCTTTTGAAATTTTTAGCAAGAAAATTCAAAATGAAAAGGATTTAAAGATAACTTCAATAAGAAGTGACCATGAAACTGAATTTCAAAATCAATCTTTTGAATCCTTTTGTGAGAAATTTAGAATATCACAAAATTTCACTTGTCCAAGAACACCATAACAAAATGGTGTTGTTGAAAGAAGAAACAAGAGTATTCAAGAAATGACAAGAGCTATACTTTATGAAAGTAATGTTCCAAAATTCCTTTGGGGTGAAGCTGTTAACACGGCTTGCCATATTTTGAATAGAACAATTATAACGAATTTTTTGAAGAAAACTCCTTATGAACTTTGGAAAGGCCACCCACCAAACTTGAACTACTTACATATCTTTGGATGCAAATGTTTTGTCTTAAATAACAAAGAAAACTTGGGTAAATTTGATCCAAAGGCATATGAATGTTTATTTGTAGGATACTCTACAAATAGCAAACCCTATAGAGTTTATCGTCAAGATACTAGAATTATAGAGGAGTCTATACATGTTACCTTTTGTGACACTAACTTGGTTCAAAGTATCTTGAAAGATTATGATGCAAGAAATCCAATCCAGGACAAAGATGGAGAATCTCAAAATCAAGAGAAAAAAATTTCTGGGCCAACTGAATCTGATAAAGTTACTACAGAAGATCCTGCAGGAGACAATTCTGTTTTGTCTCATGAATCTGGAAAAATTTCTGACAATACAAATTCTTTGGATCCTACTGTGATCGAAACTGCTCCTAAGTCTACAAGACCCCGTGAGTGGAGATTCTTAAAGAATTATCCACAGAAATTTGTTATTGGGGATGTTTCTCATGGTGTCACAACATGTTCATCTTCAAGAAAAATAAATGAAGAAACAAATTTGGCTTTTCTCTCTAAAATGGAGCCACAAAATATCAATGAATCTCTCAATGACCCATCTTGGGTGAAGGCTATGGAAGAAGAGCTTGGTGAATTGGAAAAGAACCAAGTTTGGACACTTGTTCCAAAGATTAATGGAAAGAAAGTGACCGGCACCAAGTGGATATTTAGGAACAAGTTAGCAGAGGATGGTAGCATTGCTAGAAACAAAGCAAGGCTAGTGGCACAAGGATATGATCAAGATGAAGAGATAAATTTTGATGAATCCTTTGCACTTGTTGTCCGAATGGAAGCCATAAGACTTCTTCTAGCCTATGCTACTCATTGTGATTTTAAATTGTATCAAATGGATGTGAAATGTACTTTTCTAAATGGTGTAATAGATAAAGAAGTGTATGTGGCACATCCACTTGGTTTTGAAAATGAGAAATTTTCTAATCATGTTTTTAAACTCTCAAAAGCTTTAAACTCTCAAAATCCCTTTATGGGTTAAGACAAGCTCCTAGGGCTTGATATAAAAGACTTAGCTCTTTTCTTTTGAAAAATGGTTTTTAAAGAGGCACCACAGACACTACTCTATTTATTAAAAATTCTAATGATTCTTTTATTTTAGTCTAAATTTATGTTGATGACATTATTTTTGGATCAGCAAATGAGACCCTTTGTACTGAATTTGAAAAACTCATGACAAGTGAATTTGATATGAGTATGATGGGTGAACTTAATTTTTTTCTTGGGCTTCAAATTAAGCAAACTAAAAATGGTATTTTTATTCATCAAGAGAAGTATGCCAAGGAACTAGTTAAGAAATTTGGTATGGAAAATGTCAAACCCATGGGAACTTCCATGCACCCTAATTTAAAATTAGAAAATGGTGAAATTGAGAAAGATGCAGATGAGACTAAGTATAGAGGAATGATTGGATCTCTTATGTATCTAACTTCCTCTAGACCTGACATTGTGCAAAGTATTGGAATGTGTTCAAGATTCCAATCAAAACCAAAAGAATCACATCTTTTAGTAGTTAAAAGAATTATTAGATATGTTCATGGCACATCCAATTTTAGTTTATGGTATCCTAAGATTAATGAGTTTTCTGCAGTTGGTTATTGTGATGTAGACTTTGCTGGAGATAGAGTAGATAGAAGGAGTACTTTAGGCATATGTTGTTTTCTTGGGAAGTCTCTAAACGTTCGATCTAGTAAGAAGCAATCCACAGTGGCTTTATCCACTGCAGAGGCTGAGTACATTACTGCTTCCTCATGTTGCTCTCAGCTTATTTGGTTGAAAACCCAACTTGCTGATTATAAATTAAATGCTGAAAATAGTCCCCTGCTATGTGACAATATGAGTGCCATAGATATTTCCAAAAATCCAGTTTTGCACTCTAGAACTAAACATATTTAGGTGAGATTTCACTCAATAAGAGAACATGTTCAAAAAGGGAATATTAGCATTCAACTTGTTAAATCAGAAAATTAATTAGCAGATATTTTCACCAAACCACTAGCTGAAGACAGATTTTGCAAGCTTAGGACAAAATCTAGGGATTTTAAGTCATGATACATTGTTTGCACATTGCTGATGTGTTTGTTGAACTTTTTGTCTCTCAGGTTGGGATGAGACAATTCTAGGCGAATGAAGAACCATCTTCCTAAATAATTTTTTCTGGGTTCAATGGCTCGTTCTTAATCTTCTAGGCCAACCCTTCAATTCAGAGATATTGTGGTCCAATATGTTTCCTTAAATTCCACCATCTCTCGGCCCAATGAGTGTTACATCATTCATGTGATTTTTTTGTTGTTTGTTTTGTCTTTTAGTGAAAAAGTTTCATTTAGATCTGTTTTATTTTATTTTTTTTTTTGTTAATAAAATAAAATCACCTTTTTCATTATGTCAAGTCTTTTCAAAGTCTAGCCATAGATGATGCAGTTGCATGTTTCAAGAAACCTTCTTTCTTGGTACAGTTACCAACCATAAATTTTCTCTCTTCATAACTCCTTCCTCCACCTCTTCGGTTCCTCCCCACTAACATTAGTGCTTTGTTTCATTCAAAACCTGGATTCACTCCAATGAGGAAGAAAATAATGATCCAAAAGAGTCCAAGGGCAAAAATCCTCAAGCTTCCAGAAAAGCCAAGACCCTCTACTCGCTCCCAAGACCAGACCTTTACACCTTCTCCTTCTCCTCCTCATACAGACCCTATGGCTTGAACAAAGAACCCTTCAAGGTTTCCATCTTCCACCTAAACCTAGGTCTGCTCCTTCTCGTCCTCAAAGAGGTAAACCTCGTATTTCTCTCAAATATGTTAAAGAGCCCTCCATTGATCCTTTTGCACATAAATTACACTTCATGACCTCCCATTCAAACTACATTTCTCACCGTTTTCAATCTTCCATGAACAATGATTTCTATGAAGGTGTCATTGTTCATCATACCATTTGTCCCACTTTTTTTACTGATTTACCAAATCTCAAAAAGAAAGGTTTTATTTTTGCTTAAAATCTTGAATTTCTAGACTGAAACCATATTTTTAAAATAAAAAAATTCGTTTACCTAGTTTTAGTCAAGAAATTTTATACAAATATGACCTATCATGAGGGCAGTATTCACTCCTATGTCAAAGGCCGAGACCTAGTTCTGAACAATGAAACCATCAGTGATTCCTTGAAATACACTGATGTTGGTGCTTGTGCATACACCTCGGGTAAGTAGGATGAAGGGGTAGGTCTCTCTTTCAATGATGCTCTGGCCTATGTATATGAACATATCTCTTTGATTGATGGTATCACTCCAACTCATAAAGCTCTTGGTTACACTCGTGCTCAGTTGCATCGCATTGTGAACCATATCATCCTTCCTCAAAGTGTCTCATATCAAAGGGTGTCTTTCTGTGATACTTTGGTTTTGTATGCTATTCTCACAAAAACTGAAATTTCTTTTGCATACCTAATGGTAAGATAAATGTTTGTGAGAAAGATAAAGCTCTTCCTTATGGCATGTTCTTAACCTATATTTTTGAATATTTTGGTGTTAATTTGTCAAATGAGACATATAAAAATAGACGCTCATATCTAAAAGGAGGTAGTTCAGTGAAACAGCAGAAAAAGGGACCAACTCGAACTGAAAGGGTGGTTCTTGATGATAATGATGATGACTATGAGCTAGAAGAATCCCCTCCTCCATCTGCCTCTGGGACTTCAGCTTCCACTGGACACAAATCTCTTTTATATGGAGTGATGAAAGATGTAGTACAGGAATTTGTCTCTCAATCCAACCATTTGATTGCAATAAGCAAACAACAAAGGAAACTCGCTACCAAGCATGAAAACTTCCTTAGAAAATCCAGAGATAGAGTGACAGTTTTCATGAAGTTCATTGACAATCTTCAAGAGGATGAAACCATGGCCACTGACCCTAAAGATCCTGCTGATTCTCATGATGAGGATGGTTCGGATGCCAGATTTAGTCTCTTTTATTCATCTCCTATGTTATGTTCTCTTATTTTGTCTCATGAAACTCTTGTAATTTGTTTTGCACTCCCTTTGGGTGTTTCAGATGACTTTAAACCGTTTAACCACTAGTTTATTTTGCACTTGGTTCATTTAATTTTATGGGATCTGCACTAACAGCTCTTTTGCAGGTTTAGGTTTGGTTTAATGTTTTCCTTGATGACAAAAGGGGGAGTAGTATCAGTCGTATGTTTTAATTTGAATGAGTGCTCTGTGTGCTCTGTTTTTTGGTTGATTGTTTATACTATTTTTGTGCAATGTTAGGCCCTAGTTTAGGTGATGTTAAAATCGTTTGAAACTTGTGCTGAATTCTTCATCCATGGACAACAAACTGTACATATAGTATATTGTTGTGTCCCCTATGAAAATATGTAAACAGGAAAGAAGAGAAGAACACAAATTCAGGGGGAGCAACTCTTGGAAAGGAAAGGAGGAGAAATTCAAAAGCAAGTGATATCACCTAAAGAGAAGTAATTTTACTTTATCAAATTCAATTCCATTAATCTTCTCCTTTATAACTATGTTTGTCATTAAGGAGGAGATTTTTGAGTTAAAAAATTAACTAACTTAATTGATGATGACAAACATTGATGAATTGGGTTAAACACCCAATTAGCTTTGATTACATTTGATTAAGTGATACAGGTCAAAATCAAAGTTGCAGTAGCCCAAAGGAATAAAAACAAAAACAAGATCTTCAGTGGACTTTCTAACACTCAAAGCCCAAAGAAAATAATGCAAAGAAGTTAGCTGGGCTAAATGAAAATTATTCAACCAAAATCCAAGGAGATTCCATCAAGCTAAAGCCTTCCAAAGCACCTCACATGCTTGCTTCGGTCATAATCAGAAAGAAAGAGAGAGAGCTTCGTTCTTCTTCTTGTTCATTCATCAGAAAAAAAAGAGAGAGAGAAAGGTAAATCACGAAAAGCTAATGTCTAATCACCCAGATCAAAGTAAGCTAAGCTAACTCAAAAGATAAAGCTGATTTATTTCCATTTGCATGTAATTTACTTTCTTTGCTTTTTCTCTAAATTTCTGCTACAACTCCAATTTGGGATAAATGGAGAAAGTGTTCTCTGATAATCACTGCTGTAAATTAAAGGCTAAAATTGTTTTTTGGGGACAAAGCACTTGCTCAAGGGTTCACATTTGGGTTTACCATTGAAACAACCTCTTTGCTGATCTGAGGTCTTCGGTCAAGCAAGAAGACCAGCTTTGAAATCTCTAATTTTGGGGTTAACAGAAAAAAGTGAAATGACAAGCTTGGAAAGCACACAGCTCAAGGAGTTGACTAAGGAAAGATCCAATACAACAACTTGTGAAGAGGTACAAAAAGAAAATTTTTGTTTTATGAAAACTAAGGAGAGAGAACCAGATTATGAGTGTTTTGTTTTGAAGAGCTTCTCTGTAGAGTTCATCAATTTTGGACAGTATTTTCTAGTTAAAGAAGCATTCTGCCAAGATGAAGAACTCAATCAGAGTCAGCTGGATCCGGTTCAACTTATAGCAACAGAGGTTGTTATTACATCAATATCCTTCATGTTTTACAGTGTGTATTTCATTTTCAATATATATCTTTCTGTAATTTCTTGAGAGGTAAAAGGCTGAAAGAGATGAATCAAGAAAAAGCCTATGAGTGATAAAATGCTAAGTGAAACGCTTGAGAGAAAAGCCTAGAGTTATTTCAGATTTTTTTAGGTTGTTTCTTATGTCTTGTGTCTTGTACCTGTGAAGTGCCCCTTTCTAAGTTAGGTTAGCACTTAGAGTGAAGAGTTAAGTATTAGAATAACCAAGTCAAGTTAGATTAGAACTTGAGAGAGAAAGGATTATGTGAATCCTAAGAAATTGGTGTATGTAATACTTTAACTATAGTGGAAATTCCACCACTGTTGTGGTGGAGACTGGATGTAGGTTGCATTGCACAAGGCAACTGAACCAGGATACATGCCTGTGTTATTCTTCTTCTCTTTCTCTGAGTTCTATTTTCTGATATTTATGAGACAAAACGAAATTGTCTCATAAAATTTCCGCTGCACAGTTCAAACAAATTTTAAGTAAAAGTTTGTAAGTAAAGGCTTAATTCATTAAAGTAAAAGAAGGTTATAGATTCAACCCCCCCTTCTCTAAACCTTCTACAACTTTCAAATATCACACTGAGTGAGGGTGGGAAAAGAGTTATTTAAAATGTAAGGCACATCTGTCGTATCATCATTGTACAAATTATAGTAGAAAGAAGTAGCCATATTTTTCTAAAGCAAGCTTATCAGATATCCAATTACCATTATCGCCTTGGAGGGAATCAACTCTATACTTCCTTTTTCTTGCCATAGTGATACCATGAAGTACTTTGTGTTTCATCACTACATTGCATCCATTTATCCCTCGATTTTTGAAACCAAAATATCTCTTCTTGAGCAAGAATATGTTCATATTCTTCCCATAACAAGGTCTGAAGCTCTTGTTGGAATGAATTGCTGTTAAGGTTCATAGAATTTGAGATTTCTTGTAACCTACTTATAATTTTGCTCTTTCTTAGGTGAATGATACCGAACACCCTATGATTCCAGCTTTTGAGGGAAGTTTTAAAAGCATTCATACCATAATTCCATGAGCTCTGCATCTTCCAGTTCATATTAACCATGTTTGGAAAGTCTGGGCGTGATAGCCAGGCAACTTGGAACTGGAAGGGTCTTTTGCCCATGTTGGGTTGGGATTCACTACACATATTCAAACAAAGGGGGAAGTGATCTGATTTGAAATTAGGAAGATGAGTAATGCAAGCAGTAGGGAACAGAATCTGCCATTCCAAATTACAAAGCTCGCGATCAAGCCTTTCCACCAGATCACCTCTTCTCCTTGTAAACGGCCAGCCAGAATAGCCCAAGTCGAACAACCCGCAATCCGCAATGCATTCTTGAAATGCAGAGCAAGCACCCCTGTTAATGTTAGTAGATCCTTTGTGGTGTTCGAATTCATGAAGAATGGCATTAAAGCCTCTGATCAGACACCCCGTTGATCAACATCATTACTCAAGGCTTGTCATCCCACAAGTAACTACTACTAGCTCTCTGTGGACTTCCATAGATAGCTGTTAGGAACCAGTGGGAGAAGTGCCAGTTTTGACTTTCATAGCTCCATTTGCAAATTGTGAGAAAGGATTTCTACTTTCCAAATACCAGAATCCCACAAGCATCATATACCGCACGATTGATCTCTAGCCTCCTCTATAAAGTAACCATCAAAACCCATCTTGCTCTAGACTACTTTCCCACGCGACCCACTAGTGTGGGTTTCTAATAAAATGCAAAAACTAGCAGTGTATTGTTTTTTGATATCCTTGATAAGGGAGGAAAACGCCTTCCCACCCACACCTCTATAGTTCCAAGATATAATATTCATGGATAACCATTATAAAAGAAGAAAGGGTAAAAAAATGACCTCCAAATCAAACCCAGGCAGGATCCCCCATACCCGAAGCAGGCTTGGCAAACTCATTCTGGACTTCCTCAAAAGCAGTGACGGATCCAAAAAATATTAATAGTGGGGGCAAATATACTAAAAAAAAGGTTAAATTATACAGTTGGTCCCTACACTTTTAGTGAAATTACAAATTAGTCCCTACACTTTAAAAGTTTGTAATTGGATCCCTAAAGAGAATTAAAATTTACAATTTAGTCCCCGTCGGTCAAAAAGTGTTGATTTAACAGAATATTCTCAGAATATGCTGAGAATATTCTATTAAAATAGAGAATATACTGAGAATTTTCTGTTAAATCAAACACTTTTTGAACGACGGGAACTAAATTACAAATTTTAGTTATCTTTAAGGACCCAATTACAAACCTTTAAAGTATAGAGACCAATTTGCAATTTCACTGAAAGTGTAGGGACCAACTGTGTAATTTAACCTAAAAAAAATAATAAAAAAAAAACTTTTTTACTATTCAGTTTAAACTTAAATTTTTAAAATAAATAATTTTGTAACACACAGAATATCTATTATAATAATAGTAGCTTAAAGATTTTTATATGTCTAGTCAATTATGTATCGTCAAATAAAAAAAAATAATCTTTTATATTCATTGTGAATAATTATAAAAAAATGTGATTGAATGACTACATATAAAAGTTTATATTGTCAATGCATCAAAATTAAAGTATATACTCTTAAACAATTACTTTACTATTAATTACAATTTTCAACTATTGATTACCTCCCACAATCTCACTCAATTAAAAAAATTCATTTGTTATAATATTTATGGCATTAAAAACGTTTTTAACTAAAAAATCTATTACAAGAAAAATTATTTAAGAGT
>NC_029790.2:11747030-11749905 GCF_000816755.2 Arachis ipaensis | reverse complement strand
TATTTTATCTCAACTAATTTTTGACAGAAAAACACTAATAATTTCACTTATATTTAAAAAACTAAGCTTCAATTTAGTAATTAATTAATTGTTTAGTTTCAAAAAATACATTATCACTACTTTTTTTATTGAATTGATTTAGTTATTTATTTATAATTTTGATACTAAATTAAATTTAACAAGAGAAATATTTTTGCATGTTAAGTTTAATAAAACAATTTTTTTAACATGAAACTAAAAGAATATTATAACATATTATGGGGCAAAAACAATATAACGATGGAGACAAAGATATACATTCATATATAATTATCATTTGCTTTGCAAAACTTTAGTGGAGCCAAATGCCCCCTTAAGTTTCAATGTGGGTCCGTCCTTGCTCAAAAGATTGGCTAGAATCATCCTTCATAGTTTCGTCTAGTTGTTTCTCCAGTGTTTTTCCATCAACCAATTCTGTTGTCACTACACCGGAATACCGCCCACGACAGTTTCCCTTGGGACTTGTGTGAGGAAGCTATTAGTCACAACATGTAAATCCATGAAATTATTATTCGCTTTCGATTCGTCATAAGCCTTTCACTGTTCTTTTTGAATCCTCCTCATATCTTCTACCATCTCAAGCTCCATAGAAGCTATGTTGGCATCTCTGGAAGAAAACGTTCCAAGTTGCATATTGGAGGATTGTGGCTCCGAGGAGAGCACTTTGTTTTTAATTTTCTTTGTTGCGTTTTTGGGACTTTTTTCAACATTCGAAGACCTAGCTACCCCAGCTTTATTATGTAGACTTTTTTGCTCTACTGTGGATTTTTTCCAGCTCCTTGTCTCAGGACTTTTTGATGGGCTTTAGTAGCAAGCTCATGGTTCTTTTGTTTAGAGATCAGTTGCAGCCCATTGTGTAGCACGATGGGTTAGTCATTTACGTTATTACCCTAGTTCTCATGCAAGCTATGCATATCCTCTGAATCTTCCTCAAATAAAACATTATATCTGGATTCGGATTCTGTGGCTTGACCAATGCTAGAATGAGCTCCTTCCTTAATAGGCAAAGATTCTTTCCCATATGGATTGCTTCTCTGACTCTCCGAATATTTCTCTGATTTTCTTCTAAATTGTTTTCATACCATCATCCAAGGCCCAAAGCTGGGTGGATTCTGATAAAATTTCGTTTGATTTTGTCCTCCGAATTTCGTTTTATTCCCATTTTAGTCTTCAATGATTACACCAATCCTCTGTTCGTCGAAATTAGTCTTTTCTACTATCGCTGGAAACATTCCGGCAGCCTATTTATGAACCATTGATTCACTATAGTCCTCCAAGCGATGTCCATACAAACCGCAAATGAAGTAAATAAGATGAAGACCTTCATACTCGGTGTTGAGAATACTTCCTAGCACCGAGATTCTGGGAACAAGTTTCTTAGTTAGATCTATCTCCACACAAATCCTAGCAAACCTCCCTTTAGAGTGAATAGAAGTGGCTCTATCAATTTTCAATATGGTGCCAATCGCCGCTCCCACTCTCCAAAGAAAGTAGCTATTACACAACTCGATAGGAAGGTTGGGAATACGAATCCAAGCCACTATTTTCCTTACTGATTTTTCATACTCCAGAAAGAAGGGGCGGCACCTTTGAAAAATCAGATAATGGTCCACCACCATCCAGGGTCCTCCCATCAGCGCGTGCGAATAGTCTTATTCCTTTGAAAAGTGAATCAAGAAATAGTCACGATCCATATCAATATTATTAATGTTATCTTTCTTTAACTAGTCTCGGTTGAGACGTTGTTCCATGAAGCCAAGATTGACTCCTTTTCCTAACACTTTAACGATGAGCGATGTGTGTCATGGTTTACACCATTCTTCAAACTCCTCCTGAGTTACTTTAATAGTTGGACATGGATAAAAAAGTTTCTCTTCAGTGGGGGAAACCTCGTTATCCCTATACCATCGATCCTCCGGATCGGGCGAATCCTTATCTATATCATCAAGCGATGTCATATTACTACAAGAAAGTTGCTAGAAACCGTCGGATTTACCGGCAGATTTTTTAGATAAATCTGACGGTATAAACTTCACCGGAAACTTCTTACTGTCGGAGATTTGTAGTCCAACACTAACTTTCTTCAAAATTAGTGGCGGAATATGGAGGTAGAATGGAGAAATATATAGAAAGTTACCGTCGGATTAACGTTGGCGCCATGTTTGCACATGTTCTCGCCATTTTTCCATCAGAACTTTTTTCTGGAGATTTTTTATAAAAAATTATTGGTTATTACCGTTGGTAAATTCATACGATAATGCCTACGGAAATAAGTTTTTATTAAAAATATAATTATTTTCCGTCCATTTAAAGCGTAACTTGATGACATACACAAATTAAAATAATGCTTTAAACAACGTAAAAGTATGGAATAATACATGGTAATTGATAGGGGTGTTCGCGGTGCGGTTTGGTTCGGTTTTTGAAGGAAAAGCCATCCGATCCGATCGTTTAATTAAGCTGCGGTTCGGTTTGGTTCGGTTTTTTTTCAAGGTCATCCGAACCAAACCAAACCAAACCAATTAAAATCGGTTTGGTTTGGTTCGGTTTGTTCGGTTTTTTCAATCAAATAAAAAAAATTCTACCATACTATTATGCAATGTCATAAGATTGAAATCAACAAGCCAAAATACACAATAGCTAACAAAGTCTTGATCTAATGAAATATAACGACAATAGAATTCAAATACGACAATTAAAGAAGTTTAATAGCTCAACAGTCAACACAACTGAAAATAAAAACAAATTGTCATTAAACTGATAGCAATTAGCAAAGTTATGGTGTCTTTTCCAACAAAATAGCTAAAACTTCATAATGCAAACCAACCTGAAATAA
>NC_029790.2:11726930-11746956 GCF_000816755.2 Arachis ipaensis | reverse complement strand
GTTAGAGAACTCCTATAATTATTCAACACCCTTCCTCCAGTACTAAATGCCGATTCTGAAGCAACTGTGGAAACTGGCATGGCTAAGACGTCTCTTGCAATCCCCCCAAGAATTGGAAATTTAGTGGAATTCACTTTCCACCAATTTAGAATGTCAAATTGCACGCCACTCTTCTCTAATGACTCCATAAGATATAACTCCACCTCATTCTTGTTAACACTCTCATTGAATTGCATTTCCTTCTCAAATTCCATAGCAAAAGAAGTTTCATGTGCCTCAAGCTCTTGTGTGCTAATTTCAGGAGGATCTTGCCGAGTAGACCTTTGATAGTTACCACCAAACAGCCTGTAGCTATCAAACACCTTGAAAAGCGTCTCCTTCACCTTTGAAGTTAAAAATTCAGCATCTTCTTTTTCATACAACTTTTCAAAACTCCACTTAATCAATTGAAGCTTATACCTAGGATCAAGAACAACTGCAATGAAAATCATCATGTTTGTATTCTTTATATTTCCCCAATACTTATCATACTTGGACTTCATTTTCTCAGCCATGCTTGAAAGTACCGTATCTAAGCTTCACATCCAATGCTTAAGTGTAGACAATATTTTACAAAAGTCATTAAAGTATTGAGAAGATGTCACAAACATTGAACCAGAAACTTTGTTAGTAACCTCATAAAATATTTTTAAAAACTTGACAAAATGCCTTGCATTCTCCCAATCCTCAGACCTAGGAATCCCACCAGCCATCATAGCAAACTCAGAATCTCTCTCCCCCAAACGTTTAAATGCCTTTTGAAACTTCAAAGCACTTTCAAGCATTAAAAAGGTAGAGTTCCACCTGGTAGGAACATTTAAATGGACAGTGCCTTTTTTCAGAATTCTAGCTTCCTTAATCATAGTTTTAAACCTCTCAGTACGACCAGGTGATGCACGCACATGTCGAACCGCATTACTAATCTTTAAAATTGACTCATGTATTTCTCTCAACCCATCATTCACAACAAGATTTAAAATATGAGCACAACATCTAACATGTAAAAACTCTCCCCTTAATGGATGTGAGTTCCAATCCTCCATTCTATTTTTCAAGTAAGAAAGTACAACATCATTTGAACTAGCATTATCAACAGTGATAGAAAAAACCCGGGATATCCCCCAACTCAACAAACATCTCTCAATCTTCCTACCAATTGTTTCTCCCTTGTGATTCTTGATAGCACAAAAATTCAAAATTCTTTTTTGCAACTTCCAATTAGCATCAATGTAATGAGCAGTAAGGCAAAGATAGTTTAAGTTTTGCACAGATGACCAACAATCAGTTGTCAAACAAACATTTTGATTTGGTTGAAAGAAAACATACTTCAACTAAATTTTTTCATTCAAATATAGCTTTTAACAATCCCTAGCAACTATGAGCCTTCCAGGAATTGGAAACTTGGGTTGCAAACAACTCGTATAATAACGAAAACCCTCCCCCTCAACATGCGAAAAAGGTAATTCATCCACAATAATCATTCTAGCAAGCGCTTGTCTACAACGATCAACATCAAATGACACGGCAGAAAGTGAACTACCTATCCCTTTCCTATCATCTTTTACCACATCTTGAAAACAAAGAATCTTTTGGGTAGGATCTAATGCCTCCTTCGGAAATTTTTTGCATTGCGACAACAAGTGATTTTTCATGTTACTAGTGCCATTTTTATGTGTATCACATGCATAACTAGCCCCACACCAATTACATTTAGCTCTATGATACTGTGGATTACTAGTTTCATCTTTAGTAAAGTGATCCCATGTCCAAGACCTAGGTCTAGAAGGTTTTCTCTTACCTTCGTCGGTCTTAGTTTCAACAGAGTCATCAACAGGAGCTTCTTCAACAGCCCGCCTTTTCCCTCGGCCTCTACTAGCAAGCTTCCTTGTGTTTCGTTGAGGAGATGGCACAGGAGGCAAAGCAGTCGGAGATCTGATGGTTGTTGATTCATTCGGAATAGGAACTGGAGGCAATCCAGTGTCGCCCATATTCTCACTTGAACTAACGTCAAACTACATAAACAAGCAATAACCATTAACCAGCAATAAACAAGCAATAAACAAAACAGAACAAAACTTGATAATGCAAACAAGCAATGAACAAGCAATAAACCAAACAATAAACAAGCAATGAACTAGCCCTAAACCAGCAATAAACCAAACAGAATTGGCACTTGATAATGTGAACAAGCAATGAACAAATTAAACCAGCAAGGCAGCAATAAACACTAAACAGAATTTGCAAATTGAACTTGGCAATGAACAAATTGAACTTGGCAAATTAAACACTAAACAGAATAAAACTTGATAATCTCAAATTAAACCAGCAATGAACCAAACAAGCAATGAACAAGCAATAAACCATTATACCAACAAATTGAACTTGGCAATAAACAGCAATAAACCAAACAATAAACAAGTAATGAACCAGCCCTAAACCAGCAATAAACCAAACAGAATTGGCACTTGATAATGTGAACAAGCAATGAACAAATTAAACCAGCAAGGCAGCAATAAACACTAAACAGAATTTGCAAATTGAACTTGGCAATGAACAAATTGAACTTGGCAAATTAAACACTAAACAGAACAAAACTTGATAATCTCAAATTAAACCAGCAATGAACCAAACAAGCAATGAACAAGCAATAAACCATTATACCAACAAATTGAACTTGGCAATAAACAGCAATGAACCAAACAATAAACAAGCAATGAACCAGCCCTAAACCAGCTATAAACCAAACAGAATTGGCACTTGATAATGTGAACAAGCAATGAACAAATTAAACCAGCAAGGCAGCAATAAACACTAAACAGAATTTACAAATTGAACTTGGCAATGAACAAATTGAACTTGGCAAATTAAACACTAAACAGAACAAAACTTGATAATCTCAAATTAAACCAGCAATGAACCAAACAAGCAATGAACAAGCAATAAACCATTATACCACCAAATTGAACTTGGCAATAAACAGCAATAAACCAAACAATAAACAAGCAAGGAACCAGAAACTGAAAGCCTCTATTTTAGAAGCCAAATTCAAAACTTTGATCCTATAAATGGTAAACATTACTTATAAACTATTTTTCAGGTTAAATTATGTTAATGATTAATTGATTATATTAAAATTGAACTAGATCCCTAACATCATTTTTCAGGTTAAATCTATTCAATTCTATCAATCTTTATATTAAAATTGAACTCCTAGATCCTAACGTACAAAAAAAGATGATTAAACTAACCTGAACAAACTGAACAAACTGAACATTGAACAAACTGAACAAACTGAACATTGAACAAAGTCACAAACTGAACAAACTGAACAAACTGAACATTGAACAATAACCATTAACCAGCAAGCACCAAGCAGCAATACCAACAACAAGGCAAGAATGCATAAGTAAAGTTTACCTGAATAGATGGCTTGGGCTCCATATGCACTTGAATCGGTGGCTGGGTGGGAGGCTTTCTGGGTGGAGGCGGCGAGGTCGGAGGTGGTGAGGTGACCCTACAGAACCCAGAAACGCTGCTGGGTGGAGGCTTTCTGGGTGGAGGCGGTGACGTCGGAGGTGGTGAGGTGGGGTGGGGTTGGGGTAGTTTTAATTTTAGGGTTTTCTGAAGAACCGGTTCGGTTCGGTTAGGGTTTTGGTGGCAAGAATTGAAAACCGAACCGAACCACATAAAAACCGTAAAACATCACTTTTTTTGGTTTTTTCGGTCTTCGGTTAATTCGGTTTTCGGTTTTTTCGGTTCGGTCTATCGGTTTAGTTCGGTCCGGATCGGTTTTGAACACCCCTAGTAATTGATATATCAGAAACAATGTTAATTACAATACATTATTTTCAATGTTTGGTAAAGAATTTTACATATCATAGAACTATATTTACATTAACCTTATTCAGATTCATCATCTTCTTTCTCTGGTTCACCATCCTCATCCTCTTCCGAGGTAGTTTTTTTATCATCGAACTCATCTTCCTCTTCTTCGTTCATGTCGACCCTGTCTTCTTCTTCAAGATCTTTGTCCTATTGTGGTAGTGCGTCATCTTGTAATCCAAGGTCAATGATATCATCATCCCTAACAGTAGAGCTAAGGATAATCGGCTCACCGGTATCAACCACTATTTTCAAAGGGATTGGGTCATCAATCTTGTAAGGTTCCTGACCCTCTGTCATATCATCAGACTCGATGCGGCATCTTGACTTAGTCTTAACCACAACAATCCAACTAGACTTGCATGAACCCGGATAAGGCAAAAAGTACACATGTCGTGCATTTTGAGGTAGAATAAAAGGATCGTAGTGCCTATACTTTCTAATTACATTAACTTCAGTGATATCATAGTCATTGTGTCATCATACCATTCACATTGAAACACACACACCTTGTATGTAGTACGACAGAAATACTCTAACTCAATTATGTTATGCAACACACTAAACCATCTGAATCCCCACGAACCCAAACTCCAGTGTTATCAGTTTTCTTCCCTATCGACCACTGTAAGGTATGGAACCAATATCCATTAACAGTGTGCATTGGGTATCTAGTGCCCTTATTCATTGGACTGAACTAAATGCAACTAGTTCTGAATCTATTGTGTCACTTAGATACACGCTGACATATTCTCTAAACTAATGTGAAAAGTTGTTCAATAAGGTATCAGGATTTACCTCTTGGAATAACATGTATGATAGAATAGGATAAAGAAGTTTTGATTACATTAAAAAGTTAGAATGTTACTAATTGCAATATTTACGACGACTTAATAAACTCACATGAAGTACAGTAAAATCCGGTCATAGTTAAACAACGCATGCAAATGTGCAGCATCGATTTTCTTCTGCTCTAACCAGTAATGACTGCCCGCACCCATTACAACTCCTTCGGGGCAAAGATTGGGTATATTGTTCCACTTGACGATGATTGTCCCCTCTCATCGTTCCTTGCAACCCTTGTTCTACGTGACTCAACTTGAGGATGAAAATAGAATGAGGAAAATGCGACTATTCCCTTAGCTAGGAATGCTTTGCAGATGCTGCCCTCAATCCGAGCTCTGTTCTTCTCGGTGCGCTTGAATGAACCAATCATCCTCTTAAATGGATGCATCCACTAAAATTGTACTGGCCCACACAATATTGTTTCGTATGGTAGGTGTACTGTTAAGTGCTCCATAATGTCAAAAAAGGATGGAGGGAATATCCTCTCTAGCTTACAAAGTAGGATAGGAATGTTCCTGTCCATGACTATGGGATCATTAATGCTAAGTTTGGTAGCACATAACTCCCTAAAGAACTCACTTATTTCTGTGAGGGGTTTTCAGATGTTGGTTGAAAGTTCTCTAAATGGGACCGAAAGCAAAGACTCTATGAAAACGTGACAATCATGGCTCTTCAACCCAGTAAGCCTGTCCTGTACACATTCGCACACTTGCTCAAGTTAGAGGCATAACCATCAGAAAACCTCAATTTCCTAATCTACCTACAAACATTTTGTCTCTGCTCCTTCGTTAGAGCGAACACTGTATTTAGTTTAGCCCACCGCCCTTTATCAAGTCTCCTTAAGTTCAGATCTGGCTATCTGTAAATGTCCATCAAGTCTAACCGTGCCTTATTGTTATCCCTTGTTCGTTCATCGTCCATTATTGTGTGCATGATATTATCGAACACGTTTTTCTCAATCTGCATCACATCAAAACAATGTCGAACCAAGTTGTCTCTCCAATAAGGCAACTCCCAAAATATACTCTGTTTAGTCCAATTATGATCCCTTCCATATCCCAGACGTCTCAAATATGTCCTGTTTGTGACGATCCTTGAGATTCTACTGAC
Source organism: Arachis ipaensis (assembly GCF_000816755.2). Classification (NCBI taxonomy): domain Eukaryota; kingdom Viridiplantae; phylum Streptophyta; class Magnoliopsida; order Fabales; family Fabaceae; genus Arachis; species Arachis ipaensis. Next base: position 11,741,079 of record NC_029790.2, on the reverse strand, counting down.
ACGATGCCAAACTTGCCTACCATTCAACTTTACGGGTGACTCTTTGTGTTCAATTGTATTCTTTTTGAACGAGTCCCTATTACACTGAAAAGGATTATTATAGTCGAGAAATCTTCGATGGCAATCAAACCACAAATTCTTACCATCATTCGACAACCAAAATGCTTCCATATCCTTCATACAAATAGGGCATGTCATTCTGCCCTGAGTGGACCAACTTGACAACATGCCATATGCAGGAAAGTCATTAATGGTCCACATCAAGGCATCCCGCAATTGAAAGTTTATTTTCATTGAAATATCATACGTTTCTATATCATCAATCCACAACTCCTTTAACTCATTCACCGAGAGCTGCAAGAAGACATTTATTTTCGCCTTTGGATTGCTAGGACCAGGTATGATACAAGTTAGGAACATGTATGGGTCCTTCATGCACATTTCGGGACTCAGGTTATAAGATGTCACGACTACAGGCCAACACAAGTATGCGTTACCGAAGTTGGAGTTTGATGCGAACTCGTCAGAGCACAAACTTAGTCTAACATTTCTAGGCTCGCTCACAAATGTAGGATGGACCTTATCAAAATGCTTCCAGGCTTCGCCGTGTGACAGATGCATCATAGTTTCATCATCTCTCTTGTTGTTACTATGTTAGGCCATATGAGGGGCCGAACTTATCGATGAAAACAATCATTTTAGCCTAGGGATCAACGGCAAGTAGTGCATCCATTTCATTGGAACTCTCTTTAATCTGTGTTTACCAATATATTCTCTCTCGACTTGGAACCTTGTGATTTACAGAATCTGTATTCAGTTAGGTCTGCATCCCCTTGTAATATAACATGCACCCATTCAAACAACAATCAATTTTCAATGACTTTAGACCCAATTTCAAAACTAGCTTCTTTGTTTCGTAGTGGTTTCGTTGGATGCCAGAGATCCTGATAGGTACCAGTTTGTTGCAAAGGATGGCCCACTTATCAAAATACTCTTATGTATAATTTTACTCCGACTCAATAGTCATCATTCTAACACATGCAGACAACTCCGAATGAATGCTTCCCTCAAACAACAGTTTCGTAGCATATTCTAACAGATGATAAAATATCTTTGCCTTTGGGTTAGGCTCTTGTTCAGCCTCTTCCTACTCCATAACACCTGTTGCATCAAATACCATCTCGTTGTATCTCTGTTGGTTATCCTCCCAAGTCATGTATTTGATGTTTAGTTCTCTTTCGACCCGAATCTTCATTGATCGACAGTCAAACTTATTGAAATTCAAGCTAGACCGGTTAATTTTCCGTTCATCCACTTCTCCGTATTCCGTCCACATTCAATACATATCCTTGAACCCGTTACGGTAAAGGTGAAGTGTTATATCCGCAGGCCCTAACCACTCAGTCAGCCGACACTTTTCACATGGACAACTAGATACCCCTTCAGACCTAAACGGTTTTGTGCTACACACATGCCCAAAAAAAGCTTCAACCCCCTTAGGTATTGATACAGAGACTGAGAGACTGAGACTTAATATCATGTTTGTTGGTTCAGAGATTGGTACTAAAATTTCTGTCTCTGTCTCCAAAATTTCAGTATTTCAGTACCTCCAAAAAGTGGGGACACAGGGGACTAAAATTTTTAGAGATGGAGACTGAAACTTTAGTAACATTTTATACCTAAAATACCCTCATTTCAATTAATTAATTCCAATTTTACCTTTTGTACAAATTAAATTAGAGTTTCATTCTTATTTCAATTTCTGTCTCCCATTTTGTACCAAACAGAATACTGGAATTTATTTCAATCTCTATCTCTTAGTCTCTGTCTCTTAGTCTCAGTCTTTCCGTCTCTGTCTCTCCACTAAACGCTACCTTAAAGAATTAAAGTTTTAATTCCCCCATCCACTTTTATCTCTATCATACATCCATAGATGATTACTTGGAATCATTTTGAATCACACATCCTAGAATTCGATGAACAAGACAAAATTATTAAAGTTTTTACATAATCCAGCATAGCATATCCTATAATTAGAATCTTCTACAAACCAAACAATTTTTAAATCAAATCGCACGAAACTTTGGTAGAACTTTTTCTTAACTCAGAGACATCCATCAAATAAATATAACAATTTTCACAAAGGAAACAACTGCATGCATGTATTAGAACAAACACAAATTCAATAACATATCAAATCCTAGCCGTTCTAGTGCGTAACCTCTTATAACTCCACAATTTTTCAACAAACAAGGGTTTCGAGAAGGCGCCTCTACGCGACCTTCTCCCACTTCCGTCCTAAAACACTATCCTAGAAAAAGTAAGTAAAGCATAAAACTTAAACAATTTATTATAGTTAGAGATAGAAAATCTACCTGAAATACGGATGCACAAAATATGGAAGAAGCGAAATCCAATTATTCTCAGAGAAATAGCACCATTTTAATAAAAAAACTTATTAAACTCACTATGTGAAACTAATTAATTCAACAAACCAAACAAAGTCGAACAATGTTAATCTCACCCTACTTAACATACATTAACTTAATTATAATTTCTATTTGCATTAAATTAACATAACAAATCCTAACCACAATCTGCATTACCCTATTTTAATCAATAATTTGATAATAAAGTATATAACAAAATCCTATACTTACAACAAAATCTAAGAAAACTAATAAAAATTTTAAACCACACCTTAACCACAAACTCTATTACCATAATTTAGTCAGTAATTTGGTAACATATCTAACAAAATCCTAAAGTTACAAAAATTTAAAAAACAATAAAAAAAATTATACCAAATCCTAATCACAAACTTCATTATACTAATTTAAATAATAATTTCCTAAACTATCTACCAAAAAATCCTAAACTCACGTAAAAATCTTAATAAAATTTAAAAATTATGCCAAACTTACTTTTGATCATGGTTGCCGGATGTTGGAGCAGTGGTGGTACCAGTAGTGATAGCGACACCGACGATAATGGCCACCAAGAACAGCAGCAGCATTTCCAACCTCCCCGACAGTGACCGACAACTCCAGGGGCGACCACGTGATGCGGCGGTGGCACCAGAAGCTCCAGCAGGTGACGGCAACACCGACAGGCCCTCCTCCGACGACGGAACACGGGTGGCGAGAGAGAAAACCAGAGGAGGGAGAGAGAGAAGAGAGAGAGGAATTCGAACAAGTGAGAGAGAAAGGGTTCACGTTTGAATCTTATACCATTTTACTGCATCCAACGGTAAATTGAGGCAACACAGCGTTTCATTAAATCCACTTACCGTCGGCGAAAACCACCGATAAAGCCGCCGATAAGTGTGGCGCCAACAAAATAATATTTCGCGTCAGTAATCACAGTCAGATTGCAAAATATGACGGTAAATAAGTTCGGAAAATATAAACTACCTTGTATCCTACCCAAAATCTGTCGGTAAATTAGCCGCTAATATCTGATGCTAATTCCAACAGTAAATCGGATGATATTTAGCGTTTTTCTTGTAGCGTATCATCTTTTATTGAGGGACTAGTTGGTGTCAGCAGGGATTCTTTGTAAGATGCTTCTCGTTACTCTGTGGAAGGATCTTCTCCATGTCATCGCTTGGTTGGTTAAGGTCAACCTCTCCACGAGTTTTGATCTTTTTGTACTGCGTTGTACTAGATCTTCTCCTTCCTCCGTTGAAATCCTAGGAGAGTTCTCAAGGTTCTCCATCTCTGTTGGATCTGACTAAGTTAACATATATTTAGTTGTTTGGTATAAAGCACAATGATCGTGGGTTTATTCAAAGCTTGATCATAATCTATACTAACGAGAAATCCCATGATGATAGCACACTTGTTGAATAGTAATAATCTGCTTATTCACAATTTCATATCATCATTATACTAGTTTTCCTAGATTTTTTCTTTTATGAATAATATATATAATTGGAAGTTTGTATCACACAAATACTTAACCAATATATTGCATAACAAAGTAATCCATTCGATAAAAAGAAAGTGGAATGCAAATTAACTTTGTAGAATAATGGATTGAAGTAAAGGATGTGCAAAACTGTTTTATTGATGATTCAAATTCGTTATTAACCAGGGAGTGATACATATCATCAAATATCACATATAAAGTATTGATGAGCCAGATTTCTCCATTTGGTATTAACAAAGATTTTCAAGTTGTAGGTCTTGGAAACCTTCGAACCCAACAGGAGGATCTAAGGTTAATTAAGAGTGAATCTAAGAAAGTAAAACCTGATTGTTTCCTTTTGTAGTAAAGATCAATTTACGACCCAGAAAACTTTGAAAATTCAAATGTAAGAAGTGCACGAGGACAGCAATCAATATAGAGAACAATAAACAAAAAGAGTTTCATTTCGTGACCATGTGCACCCTATTGGGACACTTCACACTCGTATTTTGTCAGCCAGTGAAGTTTCCGAGAAAGAGGAAGGGATGTCAGTCTAATTCACATAGTTATTCCTCATTAGCATATGATTAAAGCGTACCACTTTGATTATTTCCTTACTGAAAGCGAAAACCATTGTACCGGACCAAGTTCATTCTAGTTTAACAGTATTTGTTTTCCCATGGATTTTGGAAAGCTTAAACAGTAGAGCATGTCTCTTTCTAGGGGGCAAAGTTCTGTGCCATGTCATTTGGTTGGTTGGATGCGAAACTGATCTATTGTATCAGATTTATTTTCGACTATTAATTTATGTCTCGGCTCCCTTTTTTCTTTTTTTTTAAATGACAAATAAGTCCTTAATCTTTTAATCGAACATACTTAAGTTATAAAAATTTGAAAAATTCTTATTTTTCTAAAATTTGAACATTTCGGTTCCTCATATTCACTTGTGTATGTTAAATTTAACAGAAAAATTAAACGTAACTCTCGTTGTACTAATCTAATTAATACGATTAGATAAATTAGACTCAAAAATCGATATGTGTAAATTTAAAAAAGATCAAAGACTTAAATATGTTTTTAAATTCTCAAAAACTTAAATGTCCGCATAACAAAAAGTTAATAATCGATTTGTTTTTTTCTTTTTTTTATCTCTGATATGCTCAATATTTAATATAGCACAATCTTCTTAAAACCACACAACATAGAAGCAATTGATTGAATAAAGCCGTGGGAATGGAGGGTGAACAAATAATGCAGGATTCTGTACAGAAAAATATTCTCCGAACTACATTCCAGAGAGAGGTTTGGGCAATGTGGATGAAGCCTGGCCACACCGTATGAGAGGTGAGTTCAAAGCTTCCTCCTTTTATTTGTTTATTTATTAAAATAACAAAGACGGAGGCCCAGGTGATGGAAAGTGCGATGAAAACAACCACATGCGTTCCTTTTTTTCTGTCTTGGCTTTCATTTGTATGCGTTCCCCCCTAATCATTACCGGGAATAAAACAATCAAGTCCGGCCCCATGCCCGGAACCAATGAATTGTTTCCAACACAATTTTGTCACCCAATAAGGAATTGGCACGTCATAATTGCCTTCAAAAGATTTTTTCTTTGTTTTCTGGAAACTAAAGCCATCGCTTTATATGCCTATCAATCTATTCCACCTAAACGAGAGGGAGGGTAACGTCAGTTTTTATTTGGAAAATGATATTGACTAAATACTAACAATTTATCAATTTTTCAAGGATTGAGCATTCAATCCTTGCAGATAAAGGCATGAAACTCGATGATTTTTGACATTATATAATATAAAGATAGATCTTAGCTAGTGCTTTTATCACATGCCACCGTTTTGATGGATTCAGTTTAGACCCTACCAAAATTTTAAGTAAATAGATAAAACAAACAAAGCATTATTATCGTTGGTTAAGAATTAAGGCTGCGTTTGTTTTTAGAGACAGGACAGAACATGACACTGAAACGGAGACAATAGGACGGAAACACTAAAAATTATTTTTTGTATATTGTGTTTGGATACGATGGACAAGACACTAATGTAATGTCTAGTATTATGTTTGGATACACATGGACAAGACTAAAATATTATATGAAATGACTAAAATAGCCTGTGATTCCAAATTTTCTACATCAATACAAATTAATTTAATAAAAAATGAGAGAACGTAGGAGTACAGACGGAACTTGAAAAAAATATTTGAAGAGGCAAAAAATTTTAATAAAAAAATATATTAGTATTTATATTAAAATAAAATTTATAAATATAATTATTTTATTTTAAAATTTATTATTAATATGTAGGAATACATATAGTAAAGATTAACAAAAAAAATAATTTTGAGTTTGATTAATAAAAAATTTTGTTTAAGTTAATAAGCCAAATTAATTTTAAATAAAAAATTAATTTTAAAAAAAATCCATTTTTACATGAAAAAACAATTAGTTTTTGCATATAAAAATCTATTTTTATTTAAAAAAACTTATTTTTTTTAATCTAAAAACTGATTTTTCTTTATAAAAAACTGATTTTTCTTTAAATTATATAAAATCAATTACAATTTATAAATTATTTTTTAGCATTTTAAAAGATTAATTTTACTTTTGCTAATATTTATCTTTCAAAAGTTTTAAGATTAATTATTTTTGTTATTATTTTTATTACAAATCAAATAATATAATATAAGGTTAAAATGGTATTGAAGTAAAACGATAAAAAGAAAAGAATTATCTACCCCCAATAAAAAATTCTACAGAAAAGAGAGAAAAGAGAGAGTACCTGAAAAAGAAAGAGATAGAGGAAAAACAGGAAGAAAGAAGTATCTCTGAACAACGCAATAGTAAAAATAAGAAGGGGTAATAGTGAAAAAAAAGGAAAACAAAATTTATAAAATTGTCCGTGTCCACTCTTCCAAATCCCGTGTCCATCATTGTCCTTCGTGAAAGAGTGGACACTAAAGTATAAAAAATTGTCTCAGAGACAATATGTCCACTGTCCATGTCTCTGCTTCCAAACACTTTTTAAACAAGTGTTGTCCATATCTCCGTGTCCTGCCCTCAAAAAACAAACGCTACCTAAGAGATGGCAATGTTCGAGCACTGTTTGATTGGAATACTTTGATGTGTGAACTTGCATCTTGTTAGGAGAAGAATAAGATCTTAATATTTACCTGCAAGTGACGTAGAGCTCAAAAGGTTGTGAACTAAACGCTAAGATATATCAAAATAGAGTATCATCTATATATTATTTATATGCAAATGAAAGTTAGACAGTTTAGTTAAAGAATACTATGATGCAATTTGGATAAATAGCTTAATTAAGTTACTTTTGAAAAAATAGCTTAAACAATAAATGACTATATTAAAAGTAGCTTGTAAATAAGTTATTTTGTATTTAAATTTTTTGTTTTAAAAGTGCTTATTTTATAGAAATGTGATAAAAAGTAGTAATATTACGATAGAAGTCATTTTTTTTAATTTCTCTATAAGCTTTTAAATAGCTTCTTAAAAAACTGTAATTTAATTTTAAAAATTATGCCAGACATTAATACTACTATTTTTCATAAGTCAAAAGTTCAAAAATATTATTTTTAAAACTTTTTAAACGGACTCTAATTCTTTAAGCTGATTCATTTTCGTCTAATATTATCTCTCATCCTTTTTACAATAAGTCATGAATCATGATTATTATCAAATATAAACATCTAAAGCAAAGACAAGACTTAAAATCTTATTAATGTGTGTTTTTTTCTTCTTTTCTTTTTGTGTCGTTGGGTACGGTCTTTACAAGCAAGTTAAGATCATTAACACAGAAAATTTTATCCATAAGCAGTTCTAAATGACAGTGATTAGATACTAACTTTAAAAGTAGAAGAAAGTATTAGAGGATCAATGAATTAATTAATAATAGTTAGTGCCTCACTCCCATAACTTGAATTTAATGTTTGCTGAAACGAATTTTGGAATAAAAAAATCTACAAAGGGGTGGTCAGGGCCTAAAATTGAAGGAAAAGATCACTAACAGGCTAGAATGAAGGAGAATGTGATAATTTATTGAAACAAGTTGTCCACTGGCACACCTTGTTCAATCATATACACGAAAATTTCCTTCATAGGAGGTGCCATGTGAGGTCACTATCTGCATCCCATTATTTTAGCATATTCAAAACACTCAAAATATTAGAGAATTAGTAAAATTTATTAGTTTTTGTTAGTAATTTGTTATTAATATTTAAAAATATAAATTATAAATTTATTATTAAATTAAAAAAATTAAATTAATAATTAAAAATATTAATAAAAAATAATAAATTATACTAGTTTTTGAACATTTTTCTAAAAGCATTGTGTTAATATATTAGTAGTGTGCTCAAACTCTCAAATGAAACTCTGCTTAGGTTATTACTCATTTATTTCGATTCATGCACTCCGCTCTAAAATAACCACCTCCTCGCATTCCCCCTAACTAATCAACAGTTGGCAGCTTGAAGATTGAAACCAATGTTAAATGCACACTGCTTGCTAACACATGGGGCTGTAAATTCATAACTGAAAATCAATAATTTAGATGTACACAATTTTTTACCTCATTTGTTGGCCAACATTTTTGTCCTATTCACTTTACATTTAAATAAATATTACCTAATTTATGTTTTTTACTATAAAAATATTAACTACTTAGCATTTACGGTTAATTTTTTTATATATTGTTTTAGTATCCGTGAATCACATAGATATTAGGTGATTTGGTATTTAATAAACTTACGAAGGCGTTTGTGACACAAACAATTCACAAAGAACCTATTATAAGAGAAAATATTTTTAATTTATAAAAATACNTTAATTCGTTAATTCGCAAGTGAAGTATTATCAATTATCAGCTTTTTATAAAGCATTATTTTTTTAGGAGTGTTAGGGCCAACAAATTTTGTGAGTTGTAGTTATTAATTAGTTATCGTTAATATTTTTAATGGTGTGAGATTTCATCCAATAGTATAGAATTACTCATTTTTTTTAGTGGTTAAATACTGGCTAAATTTTAATAAAAATACTGACCCCTAATCTTTCTCTTATTCTATTTGGAGTGTGTTTTTCAGATATTACTCTATAATATCAAAATAAAAAAAATCCAATATTATTGGCCGAAAGAAAAGCAAATTAAAAATAAACAATACTCTAAAAATTGAATCAATTATCGAATCGTTCTAATTATTGGTTCATTAGTTTATTAGTTTAATGGATTCAATTGTGATTCAATCGAAAAAACTGTTTTATAATAAAATAATAAAATAAATATAAATAAATACACTAAAATATAATTATAGTTGGGTAAAGTACTAAATTGGTCTCCTAGGTTTGGGCGTAATTCTGTTTTGGTTCTTAAGGTTTAAAGTGTTCTATTTGAATCCAAAAAAGTTTCATTTAGCATCAATTTAGTCCCACAGTGAGGTTAAAATTAAATAATTAACAAAATGTCCTACATAACAACAGTTCAAGAACAAAATCGATAATCTGGAGAAAAGTACAAGCTCCAGAGGTACAAAATCAACCATTGATGCATCAATACATTTATTTATCATTTTCTTTAGTTTTATAAAAAATATTTTATTTATATTATAAAAAAATAATAAATAAATGTATTGATATATCAATTGTTGATTTTATGCCTCTGGAGCTTGTACTTGTTCTCCAGATTATCGATTTTGTTCTTGTACTATTGTTATGTAGGACATTTTGTTAATTATTTAATTTTGACCTCACTGTGAGACTAAAGTGATGCTAAATAAAACTTTTTTGGATTCAAATAGAACACTTTAAACCTTAAAGACCAAAACAAAATTACGCCCAAACCTAAGGGACCAATTTAGTACTTTACCCATTATAGTTTAATATAAATTTTTAAAATGTCATCTAAATTAAAGTTATTATATCAACTACTATTATAATTTCATTCAAATACAAATTAAAAATCAAATAACAAAAAAAACAACTAAATATAAAATATCAACGTCAAAATTTACCATCAATTATCAAAATACAAAAAAAAAACTTATATATTCAGTATTGATTATTGGATGTATCTACTAATTTAATAAGCCAACCCATTCTATGACTATCCTACGGTTATTTAATTCAGCTGAAGAATGGTGTTGTTGAAGTAAGTGTTTTCATTACATGTAATAACACTTGAGATCAGAAGCATCAACTCCTAACATATAATTTCAAGGCAATAATCAAAGTAAGCATAAATTCATTGGTTTGAAAATTTTAGCTAGACAAAAATCTTCAATTCAAAGTACGAAATTCGTCGATAAACTCAACATAATAACAAAACTATAAATATTTATCACAATCATCTTCATAAAAAATAAGGACTATCAAATTAAATACCATTTAATCAAATTGATTAAAAACAACAAACCACAACAAAAATAATTTAACAAATTAATAAATTAAAATGTCAAAAAATAACACAATAATCTAACCATCACAAAGTCAAAAACAACACCACAACAATTTAACAAATTAACAAATTAATAAGATCAAGAACATATCAAAATCAGTTAATAATCAAATAAAAAACATAACAAAACAAGTTAATAATCGAAACAAGTTAACAAACAGGGAAACTAACAACAAAACAAAAACTGTAAATTTGAAACATCAACCTAACAATTAAAACAACAACAAACTAAAATAATAACTGAAAATCAACAGAAGAGAAAAAGGAAGCTGAAACTTTATAACTCAACAGAGATGACTGAACAAAGAATTGAGCTGCGCGGAAAGGAGGCTAAGCAAAGACGGGAAGATAATGGCTGGAGTGCGGCAAAAGCACGGCAAAACAGAGGGAAAGTTCGACAAAACAGACGTGGAAGCGCGACGAACAACGGCTAAACAGAGACGTTACAATAACGCTAGAGAAGTACGAACAGCGACGATGACACGACGGTGGTTGGACAGAACAAAGGAGGGAGGGAGTGAGGGAGGAGCTCGAAGAAAAAGATGCTATTGCCTCTAGTAGTGAGTGAGTAAGTGAGTAAGGGAGGGAGGGGATTAGAGTCACTGAGTTACCTACTTATTTCCAGTTTTCCATCTTTTCTTTTTCTTACGGGACAGTTTTTGGACAGTTTGACGATTCATTTACGATTTTTAAAATAGATGGTTATAATTTCTGTTCAAACTGTTTTTTTATTGGTATACGATTTGACCGATCAATTCGAACCAATTTTCAAAACCTTAAAAATAAATAAAAGTAAATATTTTTATAAAAAAAAATAACATTATAAACCAATGTTCTGAAAATCGGTTTGAATCGGCCTGTCGAATCGGTTGAACCGTAAACCATTGGCAAATACGATTTAGACAGATGATAAAAATGACAGATTTAGAAACCAGAGTTTGACCGCTGAATCAGTCAGAAACTGATCAGTCGAAACGAACCGTGATCCGACCGGTTTTTGAAATTGACTAGCAAAACGCTGCGTTTTGCATGCTGAAGAAAGGGCCAAAGGGGAACGAACCCTAGTCTCACTTACAGACCCACTCACCCCTTTTCTCTCGAGCCTCTACGGTCCACTCTCACCTCTCGCTCTCAGTTCTCATGTCTCTGGTCTCCACCTCGAGCTTCCGGCACAACTTCTGTCCAGCCACCACCGCCGTCGCAACTTCCGTGGAGCCACCACTACTGTTCGTGAAGCCATGCTCCGTCGCCAAGTCAGCTCTCGAAAATCGCAACCACCGCCAGCGCCACTTTCTGTCGCGCAGTTAGGGACCGCCAGTGCCAGCTCTATTTAACCCTGTCACCCCTTCAGCCACCTCTTGCTGGTCACTGTCCCTGTCCTCGCCAATTCTGCATTTTTTCAGACTTCCAACTTCTAATAACCTTAGGTATGAATTTTGTTTTTTGCAATAATAATAGTTGAAATATTGATTAATTGTTGGTTCAAAATTTTGTTATTGATTGTTTGAAGCATCTTAATTTTTGAAGCATTGATAGATTAATTGATTAGGGTAGGGTTGTGTTGTGTCGTTCCAAGGTGAATATGATTATTTTGCTTTGCGACGCTTGCTGATGGTTTTTTGATGTCACTGCGTTTTAACATTTGATCAATGAATTTTTTTTGCAAATATTCAGTTTTGGTTTATATTTTCATATATTGACTTGGATTTATATTTTACTAAAAGTTATCTAACAAAATAAGTCAAAGTAATCTCAAAAAAATCCCAAATAATTAATAAGATTGAATCTAAATATTTTTGCAATTTTATATATATTAACTATAAACCCTCTATATATAGTAAAACTAGCTTAGGAAATTTAGAAAGGTTAATATAGTTTATCTAAATTATTGTAATTAATTTCCTCATAAGATCATGACATATTATTAGAAGTTGAGAATTTTTGTAATAATAATGGTTGTTTGTTAAGATTATTGGGTTGGAGTGAATTGTTGTGATATTGTAATTGGATTATATTGTTATTAAATTATTGGTAATTTTTAAGTATAGATGATAGTATCAATCAAGAACTATTTAAGAATAGTAATGCTGAAAATAATTATATTAGACTATAATTATATTTTAATGTGTTTATTTATATTTTATTTATTATTTTATTATAAAATAATTTTTTCGATTTAACTACAGTTGAACCGATTAAATCTGTAAACTAATAATTAAAATAAGAGTCCCACTAGGGAGACAATGACTTATTTATACAATGGGTTATATGAGTTACAAAATGAACATTCCCATACTATCTAAAATAATCATCTGAGTACTAGGGATAATAAACATCTTTCTAAAAGCTTAAACTAATTCAGCTGATGGAAAAAGATAACACTAATAATTATATATCTAATACTCCCTAAACTTCTATTATACACATTATACAAATATTCCATTAATTCCTCATACTTTTTCTTAAAATAATTCTATAATCAATTCGATTTTTAAAATTTTATTATAAAATATTAAAATTATTAAATAATTTAATATATTTAACCGAATATATTTAACTTAACTGCTAACTCGATACCGGTACAAATCACATATGAAAATGTCATCGTGAGTATTCCCTATAGATAAATGTGAGTAAAGCAACGACGCGTGGTTCCTCGTGAATTCTTCTCTCTCTCTCTCTCTTTCTCTCTCATACACACATCAATATCTTCCTTCGCTCATCCTTCGAGTTCCAATTCCAAAAATTTCCGATCAGTCTCACAAAGAATCTCTATTATTTCATTCCACCAATTCAATCACAGATACAGATGTCATCTCTGCAACCGAACGTCGATTCTACAAATTCGGAAGCGATGCAACGATCCAATCCCAAGAAGCGCCGGAAAATTGGACACAGCAATTCCCTCAGCCTCGTTCCATGGAGATCCGAGACGCAACAGCGGATCTACTCTTCCAAGCTCGCAGAAGCTCTCCGCCACGTCATCCATCGGAACCCTCCGTCTCCGCCGGCAAAGTCTAGTGCCGGTCGAGAGGTTCGCGAGACCGCCGACCGAGTCCTCGCTTCCACTGCAAAAGGCCGGACTCGTTGGAGCCGCGCTATCCTTGCTAGTCCACTCAACCGGTGGAAGCTCCGGCGGATGCACAAGAAGGTTCACAAGGCCTCCACCGGATTGCCGAAGAAGTCGCCGGAGACTCGCCGGAGATTACCGGTGGTGCAGAAGAAAGCGCGCGTTCTCGGCCGGTTAGTCCCCGGCTGCCGGAAGCTCACGTTCCCGAACCTTCTAGAAGAAGCCACAGACTACATCTCGGCGTTGGAGATGCAGGTGAGAGCCATGACGGCACTCACGGAGTTACTCACCGGCGGCGGCTCCCTCGCCTCGGCTTGACTCGGCCGTGAAAAAAACACGTTGACTCCCGCTGTTTTTTAGCCTTAGGCTATACAATTCGCACCAGGTGGTATTTTTTCACTTGTTTGTTTTCCTTATGAGTAAATATGTGAATTGATCCACAAATTTTATGTATGAGTTAAATTAGTCGTCAAATTTCTATTGAATTAAATTGGTTTTAAATTTATTTTTTGTATTTAAGTAGTTTTTATTAAATTATTTTATAAAAATTTATAATAATTTATAATAAAAATTAAAATAACTTAGTTTAATTAAAGGTTGTAAAAAAGGCAGTGCTGCAGCTTTTTAATGCACCCCAAAAAAAAAAAACAATGTAAAATGCATGTGAATGGCAGGTTTAGTTCGTACTCAG
>NC_029790.2:11725627-11726905 GCF_000816755.2 Arachis ipaensis | reverse complement strand
TTTATCTCATTTATCTCATAAGTAAAATTTAAGATTTTAGAGCATTTACTCAGAATGCATGGGTTTCAGAGTCGTGTAATTTTCAGTGTATATGATGCGTTTTTTTCGATCTTCTACTTTCCATCATCGCCACTTTGCTTTTCTATTTTTCTTCTTCTTTTTATTTTTATCGTCTCGGCTAATTAAATTAAAAGTGTTTGCGTCCATTACTGCTTGAAATTTTCATAGGGTTGCTAATGCTTTTTTTTTTTAATGCTTTTATTAAGATTTCTACGAGTCGTTGAATTCTTGAATTGCATTCTTCCAAAATTATTCTTCCTGAGTTTATTAATATTATTGTTATTCTCAACAAACGATAAACTGAAAACCTTATCAAAGAGAAGTAGTTTGTTTCGTTCTTACTTCTCTTGTGTCTTGAGTGACACTTTCGCCTTCCAGCGTCTCACACAAAATGTGTTTGAAACACAATCTAATCTTTTTTTTTATCAAAATATAATAATTGTAAAGAGAATGCTAGGGGCCAGCAACATTTGGGATTTATAGCCATCAAATAGCCATCAATGAGACTTTTAATGGTGTGAGATTAATGTGAGATTTCATCCAATGGCTCACTCTTGTTTGATGGTTACATGCTGGCCAGAATTTGATAAAATTGCTGGCTCCTAGACTTTTCCAATTGTAAATGTGCTTGACCTCTCAACCCCATGGAAATATTGTATACATTTTGATTAATTGTGCTGTATAGCATATGTGACACACTGACACCAAATTGTGATTTGGATAAGTCACTGAACTTTTGTTAGTAATCAGAGACTTCACTTGAGTTGTATGCATGAGATTAAAAATTCATGTACTAAAATAATTTAGAATTCCAAATAAAACTATGAATGTGGTTAATTTGGGGAGGGGGAGGGGGATTTGAGTCCTGAACCTGGTCAGATCTTTAGGCCTTCCACTGTCTCATGTTGAAGGAGTACAATTTACCATGGTTCTGAAAATGCAATAATGCATGCATCAAACTTTTAGAAAAGTAAATAAATATATAATATAATCCACATCCATGGTCACTGACTCACTGCCTATAAGCATATTATACACACCACACGGATTTGGGGCTAAGCTTTGATATCCTTTTCTTTGAAAACTAAAAAGGAAAAATGGTAGCAGTGAGGCAGTGATCAATCAAGATCAGAGACGCAGTGCCGTACGGATGACTAGTTTATATTCCATCTGAATTAAATATTTAGCTAATACGTGTTTTTAAAAAAGAACCCTTTC
>NC_029790.2:11722681-11725546 GCF_000816755.2 Arachis ipaensis | reverse complement strand
AATAAGGTTAATAAGGTTTAGTTAACATGTGTTTTAACTTTTAAGAATACATAATAAGATTATCCACAGTATAAAATTTTAAATTTTTTAATAAATAAAAACCAAATATATTAAAAGTATAAATTTTTTATATTTTTAATAATAATTTTTTTAATTTATAATTTTAATGTATGGTGTTATTACACAAGATAGCAAAATTCTAACTAGAAAAAGGATAATTCAGTGCTTCATACGCATATGTTACCGTAATCTCATTCAGTTCTCCATCATCTTTGGATTTACAAACTGTTCTAGTTAATAATAACATCTTGCTTAGACTGGCTTGTAAGATCAGTTACAAATAAAAGAGCCATTAACTGTATTCAGTGTAGTCAGAGGATTCTAACGGTAATTTGCATATTTTTAATTAGTTTTTGTTGCAATGGTATGGATTCATACACAACATAGAGTAATCAAGGTGAAATGGCAAGGATGCTATGACAATTTTGGATATTTGAGAGAGAGAAATAAGAACCCCACATTTAAAAGTTAGGACCAAGAATAGAGAAACTTTGAAAGAGGCTAATGAATCATGTGGGTAGGTGGCCCCGCAATATCAAGGGCCATAGGGGGCACCGAACCCTTGAACGCCCCCATTCCTCCTACAGTGGCTTGCATGTGACTATGAGACCTAAGAGAAAAAAAAAATTAAATAAATAGAAACGTTTACATGACTATACTTTGAATATTGAATTGGAATATAATTTTAATTTATTAGATAGAGCATTTTTATTTTTAAATGAAATTTACATTTATCAAATGAAAAATAAGTGCAAAGAATAGTTTAATACTTTAATTGGAAACATGGCACATTTTAAGGAAGAGACTGGTGAATTTGGTTTAATTTTGATGGAAGAGGAAGAGACAAATGAGGGTTGGAGGTACCCCACGCCTGTGTGGGCTGTTTTCCTTATAAGGGGCTGGCACGCATGCAACCTTAGCTTCAGAATACAACTGTCAATACTTCCACATAATGACATCCTCCTCCCCCATGTTAATGTGCCACCCCATCACCTTCCCATAAATTCTAGTTAAAATAGTTGTGAACAAGACAATAATTGTTGGGGTAGTATTTATTATGGTTCTAAGAATCGAATGGAACCGGTCGGTTTAACACACAAAAAAATTAGTTGTTAACAAATTGGTTAAAGAACCGATTAGTGGGTCAAATTGGTGTGATTTTTTAGCATTATTTAACCAGTTTAAAACAGTAAAATATTGTTTTTAAAATTTGTTAAAAATTTTAAAAATATTCTAAGTTTTATTTTATTTTAATTATTTTAAAATTTTTTGTCTACATCAAATATACTCATGGCAATTAATTTTTCAAGAAGTTCCTAATTCAGCAATGACTTCACAAAAAGAACTTTCAACACAAGCAAGCGAGGCACAAAATTCTGGCTCATAATTATAAAGTATTATTGCTAGATTGGTTTTAAAATTATTGAAAATTTAACTGCTAGGTACATTTGATACAAATCATAAATTATGAGATAAAATAAAAATAAAATAATACTTAAAAATATTTTTAAAATTTTTGACAAATTTTAGAAACAAAAAATATGTTTTATCCAATATTATTTTAACTATGAATAGTTATCTAAAATAATATTAATTACTAACAAAATTATTCACAATATATCATGAAGCATATTATTCCTGTATTTTTGTTATTACCATAATAAGGCCATCAACACGCACCATTCGATCAACAAAAAATAATGCATCTGGAAGAAAAAAAATGAATAATCAGTGTGCATTTCGAGTTTTAACTTTTAACGGCAACCCAATCATAGCAATAACCCACCAAAAAAGGCAAAAAACGCAGCTACATGTAACGAACCTGGTGATATGCATCGTCCTTTCTTAGCCTATTCCGATCCCTAAAGTAGCACAACAATTAGGTACAAGAGAGTTTAATTCAGGTATGTTCTTTCAAATATGGTCCATTAGACATATATGTGATCATGTGGTGTTGAACTCCTTAATATGGTAAATGGGACCATTGGTTACTACGAATCCATGCTTTTTCGTAATTTAATATATATAAAAAAAAAAAAAAGATTTCCATGTTGATCACTATTGGTGTCATAGTTTCAAATTACACATGATTTTATCCCATTATAGATAGTTTACCAAGTGATTATATATTTATATGCTCACTTTGGAGCCTAATTAAGCATCATAATTTAGGTGTTTTTCCATCTCTGTTGTCTGATTAAAGAGGATTTGATGGGATTGTTATAATATTTAGCTATTAGCTATATCTTTATTCTTTAGCATCGAACAAGTGATGTTATTAATAATATGCAAAAAGAGTTGAACTTGAGTCATAATTTATACAATATTTAAGAACTCATTATGTATCCGCATATGAGAAGGTGAAGGTGAAGGTGCTTAAAAATGTTAACCCTATTTTTTAATCAACAATCACAATCTAAGTGGGAATTGGGAACTGGGAAAGAAACACAGAGAGGGCTAAGGGAGTAAGGGGTGTGAAACAAACGAATATAACAATTAACAAACACAACAATAACGTACATGGATTGGGCCCGAAGTGTGAGTTACCACACGTGGACTCTTTGAACGGTTATAGAGGACATTGGGTATAATGGGCCCAATACTCACATGGATTGCCCACCACTCCCTTAACCCTTCATTACATCATCTTCGGTTGTAGGGAAGGAAGGGCCAGCCATGAGCCCATGAGAAAGGGATACTCTTCTGGTTCTCAGCTCTTCTCTTGTAATACATTAGATTTTCTCTATTCTAGTTAAAAAAAAAAGGGTTCACCATTCTCTCCCAGTCCCCATGCACATAAATTTG
>NC_029790.2:11721547-11722598 GCF_000816755.2 Arachis ipaensis | reverse complement strand
ATTATGCGTAAGAATGACAAATATATTTGTCCAAAGAGTCACACTAAATCCAGTGCCCAGCAATAACTGAGTGAGTGTGTCATGTGTGTATGACAAAACAAATAAATTAGGGCTTCATTTATTACTTGACTCCCACCACTATTCAAGAATTAATATTCTAAACTATTAGCATTATAGTTTAGAATTAATTATTCTTTGTTTAGGACCTTAGGTTGTTCACTAATTTTTTTTTAAATTTTTTAATAAAATAATAATTCTATTTAAATAATAATTAAAAATATACTTTTAGCATCTTTTGAACTAAATGCAAATTAGTTTTATCACTTAGGATTTATAACTAAGTGCGAATTAGTTTTCACGTAATAACAATAATAATTAATAATTATTCAATTAGTTTTTGTGTAAAAATAATAATTTTGTTTACATTATATCATTTTTTAATTAGTTGTTAGGATTTATATTTTAAACTCAAATCAAAGCCAATTAGGTTTTAGAAAATTTTAACTATGAGCCAATTATAAAAATACGAATTAGAGATGTATAGCATCGTACCTCTCTTGTTTAGTACAATTAATTACTTCTTTTAAATTTTTTCTATTTTTTTCAATGATAATTCGTGTTCACAAAATTGTTGAGATCAATCCTAAAGTTGATAATTTGTGTATACATATACGAGTGATAAGGTTATAGACACTACCGAGTTACGAAAATTTTTCATTGTCATCTTGTGTCTCAATTGTTTAGTACAATCAATTACTTCCTTTATATTCGCCTTATTTAAAATTTCTCTACTTTTTTTTAATAAAAGTTGGTATTCAGAAAATTATTGACTACGCTTAAAAATTTGTGTGTACATATACGAGTGATAAGGTTATGAATAGTTGAACACAACTGAGCTAAAAAAATTCTCTATTGCTATGTTCAATTGAGATGGTTTGCCTCGATGAAAATGTGAATTTTTTTGTCATTTTTTAATTAATGTTAAATTTGTATTATTGATCTTTCAAATGTGTTTATTTATCATTTTTATTTGTTCTTTGATTTTTGTGGG
>NC_029790.2:11720399-11721529 GCF_000816755.2 Arachis ipaensis | reverse complement strand
CCTCAGTTAAGAAAATTTTTGTGTTTCGATTCATGAATTTGCTAAGAGAATGAATAGTTTTGTGAGCTTAAATCAATGTATCGATGTGCGGAGACTTTCGAAATCGTCAAGTATTCCATGGATTTAGTTTTGTGAGTTTTAACACTCTCAATACTCTTGAATTCGATTACACCTATTTAGTTGGTAAGTTTATTGTTTAAAAAAAAAATATTCAATGATAAATTTATTTAACTCATTCATGATTTCGGCTGAAATTTTTAAACTAATTTATTGACAATAAATATTTTTTAATTTAATCAACTTTAAATAATATTGGATATCTTGCTGGAATTAGGAATGAGATCACTCTTAAAAAGGATAGCAAATTATGATAAATAAACACATTTGAAATATCAATAATATAAATTTAACATTAATTAAAAAAATGACAAAAAATTTATATCTTCATCGAGACAAACCAGCTCAATTGAGTATGGCAATAAAAATTTTTTTTAATTTGGTAGTGTCTAATTTTCCATAACCTTATCACTCGTATATGTACACACAAATTCTTAACGGTGGAATTGTTCTCAATAATTTTGTGAATACCAATTTCCATTGAAAAATGGTAGAAAATTTTCAAATAAGGCAAATATAAAGAAAGTAATTGATTGTACTAAACAATTGAGATACAAGATGGCAATGGAAAATTTTCGTAACTCACTAGTATTTATAACCTTATCACTTATATACGTACATATAAATTATCAACTTTAGGATTGATCTCCGCAATTTTGTGAACACAAATTTTTTTTTTTACCAAAAATAGGAGACTCGAACCCTCAACCTCTTAATTGAGTATGGGGAGACTATGTCATTTGAGCTATTACTCATTAGCAATTTTGTGAACACAAATTGTCATCGAAAAAAGATAAAAAAATTTAAAAGGAGTAATTAATTGTACTAAGCAAGAGAGGTATAATACTATTAGCTAGAATTTTCTAAAACCTAATTGGCTTTGATTTGAATTTAAAATATAAATCCTAACAACTAACTAAAAAATGATATAATGTAAACAAAATTATTATTGTTACACGAAAACTAATTGAATAATTATTAATTATTATTGTTATTACGCTGAAAATTAATTC
>NC_029790.2:11718898-11719947 GCF_000816755.2 Arachis ipaensis | reverse complement strand
TTCTGGGCGAAATCTTTCGTACAAATTGGTACTTAAGCCAACTAGCCAAGACAAAATAATAGAAGAGCTGAATTTATTTTAAAATATCTGGCTAGATTGAACTTTACTTTTGCAGTGAGTTACAATAGGGATTTGGTTGCATTTTGAAGCAGCATTGGTTGCGTGGGAGAGGGAACAACACACGCACTCTTCGCTCTTGTTAGTTGAACACAACACCCCCCTCTCTCACTCTCAATCCTTTCTTCAAACACTTGGTCTGCACATAACCCCCATTTCAAGATTTATTCTTTAACATTCAAATTCAACGGAGCCAGAGAGATTATAGTAATAATAATAATAATAAGAATGTCTCTGCGACCGAGTGCCAACTCTCGCTCGGAGACGAGGAAGAAGTCCTACAAGATCGGCGTCGACGCCGACGAGGCTCGTCGCCGGAGGGAGGACAACCTGGTCGAGATCAGGAAGAACAAGCGCGAGGACAGTCTTCTAAAGAAACGAAGGGAGGGCCTTCTCCTTCACCCTCATTTGCCCAGTAACAACAATAACCATGCCCCTTCTCCTTCCTTCCCCGCCAACCGGGTATGTATATATGATTCACAATCAATTTCAATCTTACGTTTGTCACGATGTTAACATTGTAGATCGTAATTTCGCTGTTTCGATTCTGTTTGCACAACCAATGAAGGAATCATATTTGTTATCTTAGACGTGATCACGGATTAGTTTCTCGAATTGTAGATCTTTGTGAGCAGTGAGTAGTGACTTGTTGACGTAGGACCACAACGGAATCAGGATGTGGTACTAGTTGGATCGGATTTGTGTTTGTCTTATAGACACAAAATGTACGATACTAGGGCATTTTTTTATGTACTTGCATTTTAACTGTGGCATTATTAGTACATTATTACAAAGCACTTTCGGGCAGAAGCTACTTAATAAACCTGCCTATAGTTGAGAGGATGCCCGGGATTTACCAGATGATCTATACTTCAAATGAAAGTGGCTTCAGGGCAGTCCTGTCAGAAAAGAGAAAAGAAAAAAAAAAGGGT
>NC_029790.2:11713306-11718877 GCF_000816755.2 Arachis ipaensis | reverse complement strand
GACCCAGCTGCACAATTAGAAGCAACTACTCAGTTTAGAAAGCTATTATCAATTGGTATGAATGCAATTGTCATTCTCATAAATTTGTGGTGTACCATGTATCACCTATACTTAAATCAAACAATATGATTATCCTGTCTAAATCGTATTACGGCACTAATTCTGATATGTAATTCTTTTGTTGGACTATTGTCATTGCCTTATCTGCATCTATTGGTACAGTACTCACTTGTTGTTGGATATTCCCATATGAATTTTAACTTTCATTGGCTGGTCTGTTTAGAACGCAGCCCTCCAATTGATGAGGTCATTAAGGCAGGTGTTGTCCCTAGGTTTGTGGAGTTTTTGGGAAGGCATGATCTACCACAGTTGCAAGTATGGGTGTTTCTCTACCTTTTTATTCTTGCTCTAATGCTCTCTACTTGCTTTGCAAAAGTTTTATCCTGGCTGATCCAATATTGTTCCCTATGCAGTTTGAGGCTGCATGGGCTCTAACAAATGTTGCATCTGGAACATCTGAGCACACAGGAGTTGTCATTAAACATGGTGCTGTTCCCCTGTTTGTGCAGCTTCTGAGCTCTGGCAGTGATGACGTTAGAGAACAGGTTGAGTCTTACTCAGACTCTTGGCCAGATTTTATGTTTAAATATTTTAAAATTTACTGTCTTAATGACTGATTAGATGGAAGTTTGAAGAAAATTTATTCCTTTTTTTTATGTAATAACACAAGCTCTTATTTACTTATTTATTTTTTCTGAAATAAAGGCGCCTTCTCTATTTTCTGACAATTTTTACTATCTCTTGTGCTGAATAGGCAGTATGGGCCTTGGGTAATGTTGCTGGTGACTCCCCAAACTGTAGGGATCTTGTTCTAAGTCATGGTGCACTCATGCCATTACTGTCTCAATTGAATCAACATTCTAAACCATCTATGTTGAGGAATGCTACATGGACTTTGTCTAATTTCTGCCGTGGAAAGCCTCCAACACCCTTTGAACAGGTTGGGGACATTTGCATAAAATCTTGCTTGTGACTTGTGAGGTCCTGTATAACTAACAAGAAGCTCACTTGTGAATTTGTTTCCACTATTCTACGTCCTTTCATGTGATGTTGATATTTTGTCTTCTGTACTATTGTGCTAGTATTGATTGGATTTGATCTCTACCAGGTAAAGCCTGCCTTGCCTGTTCTTCGGGAGCTCATTTACTTGAATGATGAAGAAGTTCTAACAGATGCGTGCTGGGCTCTATCTTACCTTTCAGATGGCCCAAATGAAAAAATTCAAGCTGTAATTGAAATAGGAGTATGCCCAAGACTTGTGGAGCTCTTGCTGTAAGCTACTCTGCTCTCTGAAGCTTAGCATCCTCTGAAAGTTTTAATTTGATGCCTTCGTACTTCTTATGTGTCGCTCTGTATTCTGTAAACTCATGGGTGACTCACTGACTCCATCTATCTTTCTGTTCTGTTACTGACTCCATCTATCTTTCTGTTCTGTTTTCACTTTCGTATTGTTGTACTACTTGTGCTTACTGAAGTTCCTTTTGGCAGACATCCATCACCTACAGTTCTTATACCTGCTCTTCGAACTGTAGGAAATATTGTTACCGGTGACGATGCTCAGACTCAGGTATAAAGAATGCTTATCTCCTGATTATTAAGAAAGTCTTTTTGCCATATTATCTCATAGACTTGAGCTAGTTATAACTTTGTAAATTACTAGGCCAAGTGTGTGTACATGTGTGGATCATGTTAGTATATTTTTCCATATATATACTATCTCATTATAAAGGTTGAAGATCATACAATAGTACCAAATTATTTTTTAAACCGCCTTGAATTCCTTATGACTAAATCAGCGATGTATTTCAGTTTGTAATTGATAAAGGAGTTCTCCCCTGTCTTCACCAACTTCTTTCGCAAAATAACAAGAAAAACATCAGGAAAGAAGCTTGTTGGACGATATCAAATATCACAGCTGGGAATAGAATTCAAATACAGGTAAAACGAGGGTGGATATCTAAATCTATCTTGCTTTAAGAGGGATTAATAGGGAGCTTGAACTTTACATGTGATATTTTTTACTATTATTAATAAATTCATTTATTAGTGGAGTCTAAAATTTCTTTGCTTGTTCCCAACTCTTATCTTCGTTTCATGATATTGGTCATATATGATTTGACTTCATGTTATCTAGTAAGGACAAGGTCATTTGTTGAAACGGGTGGTATTAATTTGTTTATTCTTTTGTGCATGCATTTTGTGCTGGAGTAAAAGAGTTCCTATTATTACACATCCAAGTCTTTTTATGAACCAAGTTAAACAATAAGACTTGGAATAATGCTAGCCATAACTGATTTTTGTTATGTTAGACCAACTTGGTTAACAAAAAGACTTGGATGTGTAGCATTATTCTAAAATTACCTGGAAATAACTGTGATTGATATGAAATTATTAACAATAATGGTGGCAAGTTAGTAGTTACTAATACTGCTATTAAGTGAACAATTTCTGATTGCTTTAACGTGTTCTACTAATTCACTATGTGAGTTTCAGTTTTCATTTCTATTTTAACAACCGTAAGTCCGTGACCAATATGGGTATTGCTACAGGCTGTCATTGAGGCCAACGTTATTCCTCCTCTTGTCAATCTTCTTCAGAATGCAGAATTTGAAATCAAGAAGGAAGCTGCATGGGCTATTTCCAATGCAACTTCTGGAGGATCTCATGAGCAGATTCAGTATGGTTTCACTTCACTATTACATTTGAATTTCCTGTATCATCAATTTCACCTTTTAGGGGGATATTTCTGGGTGTAAGAAAATACACGGTTTTTCCATCAGGTTAAAAAGACTAAAGGCAACAAAAACTTGAAAAGGATGCATGTATTGGGTCCTACAGTCTAAAGCTAGGGAAACTTTCTTCTATTTCTGCATTATATACAAACTTGGGATTTATGGGTTTTATTTTATAAACTTGTGTTTATAATGCTTACTTTGGTTGCAATATGTTGTGATGAACATTGCTATAGGTTCCTGGCAAGTCAAGGTTGCATCAAGCCATTGTGTGATCTATTGACATGTCCCGACCCAAGGATTGTGACAGTTTGTCTTGAGGGGCTGGATAACATTTTAAAGGTTGGAGAAGCTGACAAGGAAATGGGACACAACGGCGGGATCAATATTTTCGCTCAAATGGTTGACGAATGTGAAGGATTGGATAAGATCGAAAATCTGCAGACCCATGACAACAATGAGATTTATGAGAGGGCTGTGAAGATTTTGGAGAGATATTGGGCTGAGGATGAATTGGAAGTTGAGCAGAGTCAGAATGGCGGGGATGGTACTCAGCAAGGTTTTTCTTTTGGGACTAACCATCCCACCCTCCCGCCAGGTGGTTTTAACTTCGGGTGAAGTAATACCTAGTTTTTCTTATTTTTCCGGTCTTAAATGGATTTTCAGCTGTGTTTACTGAAGTAAGAGCCAGGATTTTTTGTCAGGCACATAGGTCATAGTTACCCGGCAATTATTGAAATTGTTAGCATGGTATATCCATATTTTCTGTTGGATTTCTTCAAAACCCCCCGCCCCCCCGCAAAAAAAAATTCTACAAATGAAAAGAGTTGTATCTAAATCTGTTCCGCGTTGCGCTCACTGAAGAGAGGAAAGTAGCTAAAGTTAATAGCAGCTTCCTAATTTCTATTTTCTAGGGTTGAAACAACTCGATCAACTACCTTTCTTGAATGAAATCCTGCATGTCAAATTCAGGTTGGGCAGCTCCTACCTACTTTTTAATTTTGTTCGTTGTTCAGTCGTTTTCCTTAGTTTCTGGCAATGAAAACCACGTGATTGATGTTTAATTTTGCAAGTTTTAGCATGATAATGCTATATCTAGCTTGATGGAATTTCAAATTCGTAAAAAAGATTCAAGTGTTTCGTAAGAAATCAAAATTGCTTACCAGGATTTTACTTATTTTATAAATAAATTGTTTTTAAATATGCTTCTTTTTCTCCCTTCTCCTCCTCCCTAAAAAAAAGAAATGATATTTGTGAACTAAAATCAGTCACTAAAATCAGTCACTAATATATTTGTGTATATACATATATGTTATTTAATTTATTTTTAATATATATTTTATATTGGTAGCTGATTTTAGTGTATATGTAGTATAGTTAATATAAAAAACTACCTTATTATACGTGGTAAATTATACGTATTCATATGTTACTTAATTAGATTTTATTTTGTTGTATGCTTTATTTATATGTAATCTTTTAAGTAATAGACTAACTATTTATTATCATAACATTCAAGAGTTTTACTAATAAAAATAATATACAAGAAATGCATCTCTTTTTACGATTTATAATTGCATTTTTTAAATACATCTGTAACAATGAATTCTAGATCTATGATTTTATTTTATACAAATTTCTCACCACTGAATCATTTCAAGTAGTTTGGTTT
Source organism: Arachis ipaensis (assembly GCF_000816755.2). Taxonomy (NCBI): domain Eukaryota; kingdom Viridiplantae; phylum Streptophyta; class Magnoliopsida; order Fabales; family Fabaceae; genus Arachis; species Arachis ipaensis. The sequence continues at coordinate 11,714,413 of NC_029790.2, read as the reverse complement.
CAATAGTTTCCTTTGAGGGGGAAAAACAGAGAGTAAAAGCAGGGCAGGGATTGGAGCCAAGAAATTCAGATCCTGATCATGGTTGTTACTTGTTTTTGCCGAATCCGAGGGATGGATCTTGTCGATAATTTGGCATGAAACCAGGTGTTGTTTAGCATGAATCAAAGCAAATTTTGCCCAACTTAACATTTTACTAGAACTAAGTATATGTACCCGGGATCATATACAAAAATATAGTCTTTTTTCTGAATTTTTTAAATGAAAACACGTATAAGAATTTCCGTTATAAAAAAATTATGAAGTTACTAAATTTAAACTTTAATTATTTTTAATATTAAAAATAATGAAATTAATGAATAATAATTTTACTTGTTTTTAAAATATAATAAATAATTATTAATAGTACATATAATTTATGATTAAATTTAAATATTTACATTAGAATCTTATCGTTTTAAAGATTTTTCTTTAAATAACATTAGCAGTTGAATTTGTAAAATTTTTTTCATGATTCATGAGTAAAATTTTCAAATCATCTTACTCTTATGTTAAAACTGATATAAGTAAATACAATTTAAGGTGAGATAAAATTTGTCATTGAAATATCTTCTTTATTATTATAGCAAAAAAAACTATTATGAGCAACTGTTTTTGTTGTTTTGTATTCTAGTATCATATTTTTTCTTCAACATTATCTGTTGAAACTTAATAACATATTTTATCTGTTCTTGAATTGAAATAGTTGTATCTATATTTAGAAACGATTTCATATTTTTGTTAGTTTAACTACCTACTAAAACTTCTAAAAATAAGACGAATGCACATAATTATTACTCAATTTATGTCACATACATTTAGTTTTGTTATAGACACTCATTAATAACTTGTCATTCAATTAATATATTAATATAAGAGTTATAATTTATACTGATATTACCTAATAATTTTTTTTAATACTGTATCGCAATCGCAACATTTTATGAGTGCAACGACAATCATGTTTCATCATTCAAGTAAAAAATAAAAAGTAAAAAGTAAAAAATATTACATAATTAAAATACAATATAACTCATTTCATTATCTTTTATATAAATAATAAATTAAAAA
>NC_029790.2:11712179-11713114 GCF_000816755.2 Arachis ipaensis | reverse complement strand
TTTCTTGTACAAAGTTATCATTTATAAAACTATATTAACAATCTAAAATAAATTTAATATCCTAAAACCTATTTCGGTGTCTATTTTAATATAATTACTGACCTTCTATTTTTATAATTATTAACAATCCAAATAAATAGTACTATTAACTTACTTCATTATCTATTTTAAAGTAACTAAGAGCATTCTATTTTTCTAATTATTTTTTAGTTTTATTTATCATTTATTTTCAATCAATTAAATTTTTAATTTGGAATTAGTTTAGTTTTTTTTTTGTAAAAAGTGATTATTAGAACAAAAAACAAATATATTGGACCAAAAAATTGTTAAAATACCAAAATACAAAGGAACAATATTAAAATACCTCAAACAAAAAAAAGTGAAATATAAAATAATAGGAATAATCATAATAAAAATTTATCCAATATTTAAGTACATCATCTTCAAATTCTTTCAATTTTTTTAATCTAATTCTTCAATCCATTTTTTTTTATCTTAGTCCCAAGCCCTTAGTTATTGTAATAAGCATATAAATTTATTGATTCTTTAGTTAAAAAGAGTTGCACCATTTTTAATACTTTTTGTTAAAATATTTGAGTCCAATACAAATTTAAGGTAATATTCAACTAAAAGAATTAATGTACAACAACCTTTATCGATATTATTTCATTATTCAATCTCCAAATCAGAAATAAAATTAAGTATGTAAAAAATATAATTTTAATATTGAAAATATTCAATATATGAAGAGTTATGATAAATTAATTTGTATGGGATAAAAAATTATAAAACCTTAAATAAATAAGAACAAAAGAAAAGAAATAGAAGAGATAAATATAACAAAGAATAATAATGTTTTATAGTTTATAAAAAATATGAACGAGTAAAAATAATGTATCATAGATAGAAAAAAAATATTTACCTAATGGAAGAGC
>NC_029790.2:11709539-11712133 GCF_000816755.2 Arachis ipaensis | reverse complement strand
ACATACCATGTCAGCGATACTATTAATGGAAGAAATCTAATTTTAATAATGTATAATAGATGTTAAATTAATTTTGGCTTAAGAAAACAATTATTTATAGTATGTATAATAAATATTTAAAGTTTTGGAGAAACGATCGGTTCAATCTAATAGTACCAAAATATTCCTAGAGAACTTAATAAACAAATTCAAGTTATAGCAATACATGAATAAATTCTGACGGATAAAAAATATATAATGTATTATCTAATATCCACAAGTTGTTTAATAAAGCGGATTCTACGCGTATTCTTTACTTTAAAATCAAACTAAAAAAAATCCGTATAGGATAGGAAACCACAAACCTACATAAGTTCGCTTTGATTTACCAAAAGAAAGAAAAAAACAAGGACATAAAAAAAAGGTAAGTAGATATGAATACGAGTAATGTAGGTGATGGGTAAGGTCTAAGGTGGCAAATGAGTACAAGTATAAAGCCTAATAAATACTAATAGGTGACCTTCCCAACTACATTACTTTGCGATGGCTATCTGTCCTCAATTCCCTCTTTATTATGCCATAAATTTTCAACCGTATCAATCATAAAGCTGTTTAAACTTGCATCAACTAAATAAGTACAATGACAGTTGCTAAATAAGCAAATATCACTCCATCTTAAGGACTAGAAAAAAACAGTAATCCATTTGAGACTTTTCCTTTTTTTCTTTTATAAAAAATGAGGCTTTATAAGCGATATTTGTAGGAGTTAATTCGATTAATGTCTGCAATAGAATAGGAAAATGTTACAATAGTGTGTGGAACGGTGGATGATATGTTTGTAGGCAAAATAGAAAGCTTGCATATTCATTTGCCAATTTCCAAACCTTCTTTCGGGCCCATTTCTTTAAGAATTTTTCTTTATTTTACGTTGACAATAATAAAATTTAAAATTCTATATATTTTCTATATCTCACGCGTACTACTCAATATTTTTATTTTACTATTTGGCTAAGTGGCTAACTATATATTACACATAATAAATTAGTTAATTAGGAATTTAATTTTAATACCAAAGTTTTTTTTTAGAAAAAATAAAATCCTACCAATTCTGAATTTTATTTAATCCATTTTAATATTACAGAATTTGAGATTATCTGATATTTTCTTAAATAGTAATAATAATAAATAATATAATTGCAAAACTAATTTCGTTCCTTTTTAAGATTTATTTTCAACTTCCATTTACCGACATATTTATGAATTACAGTGAAATACAGATGATGAATTAGTAACAAAAAGATTTCTTAACAAGATGGAATTCAAATTTAAAAGATTCATTGAACCCCAATGAAAACAATTTAAAAATATTTTACCTCCGAAAGTAGTTGAAGTTGATAGAATTTTAGAAATGGGAAGAAGTTGATGTCATGATATTAGAGAAAGCAGAGAAGGGCTTTGTTGAATATAAGGGAAAGAAAAGGGGCAATTTCATAATCTCAAACCCTATATAAGAAGCCACACCTATCTATCTTTCTCCCCACACCAACATAGACTTATTATATAGAAGAAGCAGATCCAACTGAAATTAATTAAATCAAAATAGTTATCATCACAAAAGAAAAAGAAGATGTCTCTGGTAACAGAAGAAATCAAAGCTAGGTCAGAGGTATATCATGGAGACGAAATGTGTCAGGTGAAGTCGAAGGAGCTTCTAAAGGAGATCGAACTTCCCAACGGTCTGCTGCCATTGAAGGACATGGAGGAGTGCGGTTACGACAGAGGAACGGGGTTCGTGTGGCTGAAGCAGAAGAAACCCTACACGCACAAGTTCGAGAAGATTGGGAAGCTTGTGTCGTACGCGGCGGAGGTGACGGCGCAGGTGGAGAAAGGGAAGATCAAGAAGCTGACCGGAGTGAAGACGAAGGAGATTTTGCTGTGGGTTACGCTCAGTGACATCTATGTCGATGACCCTCCCACCGGCAAGATCACTTTCAAGACGCCCGCAGGGCTATTCAGGTCTTTTCCTGTCTCTGCCTTCGAGCTTGAGGAAGAGAAAGACAAGTCCGACGATGTCAAGGCTTCCGCCGCCGCCACCACCACGCAGGTCGACGAAGCCGTTCAGGTCAAGGAGGTCTGAATCAATCAATCAATCAATCAATCAACCAATCAACCAATCGTGTTGATTTGTTCTTGTTTACTTTTCTTTACTATCATCTCAGATTCCGTTCTGTGCTGTTTAGTTGTTCTACGCATACCATCCTTTATGTTCTACTATTATTATTATTATTAATATTAATTATAAAATGTGATTAATTCCAATATCATCTTCTTTTTTTTCGTTATCATCTAATTTTGTATCAAGGGGCAATTCTGGTTTCAGAGGATTATTGATTGATAACGAATAAATCGATTCGAATCTTATTCCGCATTAAGATTTTAAGGGGTGACTGGGTGAGACTTGAGAGTATAGGGATAGGATGAGGCCTAACCTCTTTTCGGTTTGAAGTCTCGTTTTTTTCTTAAATTATCAAAAATTATAACTTCTTATACATGGCATGTAACTGACTGAAAGCAGGAGAAGGATAAGACAAAGAAATGGTTACGGCTTGTTATGA
>NC_029790.2:11709084-11709530 GCF_000816755.2 Arachis ipaensis | reverse complement strand
ATAAAAAATTTATTTATTTTAAAAATAAAAGTTAGTGATCTATTTATTATTTTTTCAATAATTTAATTTACGTTTTATACAACATAATTATAGCTCAAATGACATAGACTTTCCATACTTAATTAAGAGGTTGCTAGTTCGAGTTACATATCTTTCTAAATTTTTGCCAATGAGTAATAGCTCAAATGACATAGTCTCTCCATACTCAATTAAGAGGGTGCGGGTTCGAAAAAAAATAATAAGTATGTTTCATTCTTCATTTATTGGCAAATGACCCCAGATTTTTTTTTACAAGAAAGAAGTGAACGAACAAATGACTTAACTTGACAAACTCTTTTTTCCCTTATTTAAAAAATAATTACAAATATTTCAATTTTATTTACTTTTTTTCTTTCATTTAACAATATTATTGAAAAATTAAATTAATATTGTTATTAAACATTTCT
>NC_029790.2:11707182-11708967 GCF_000816755.2 Arachis ipaensis | reverse complement strand
TACTTATTTAAGATTGATTTAGTAATTATATTTATCTATATTTTTTTTAATTGAAAATAGGGATACTTAAATTCGCGACCTCTTGAATGAGTACGAAAAAACTATGCCATTTGAATCATAATTTATTGGCTTATATTTATCTATGTTAATATTTGATTTTATTTACAATACTATAGTTTATGGCTTATGATCTGATTTATCTCTAATCAAGTAATGAAATCCCATAAACCCAATTTTTAGTGAATGCATTGCGACGTCAAAGGTAATCATTGAGCACAAGAAGAGTATGGTGATATGAAGTGCTTTTTTTAAACGAAAAAAGAAACCAAAACAAGAAGTCACAGAAAGAACATGAACCCCATTCCGGAATTGTGGAAAATTAAAAAGGTGCTGACGAGAGACAAAACAAACCGACATTGCTGATCGGATTAGCGAAAGGGTCTACATTTAAAGAGCAATTCCACCTGGGAATTGGATCTATTAACAATGTTGTCTTGATTTTGAATTGTGATTTTTATTAACTTTCACACCAGAACACAATAACACACAATGTTTTCTTCCTTCAAAAAAAAAAAAAAAAAACTGACACCATAACACAATGTTAATGTACCAAAAGCAAACCTTTTTTTCTCTAATCCATCGTTTGGTTTGAGAGAGAATGGTAGGATGTAGGAAAAAAAATTAAATAAAAAAACATTCTCATTCCATTTGGATATGAAAGAAAACAGAAAAAATAAAACAATTATAGTGAGTTTCACCACAAATATTTTTTTTTGAATCACAAACAAAAAAATAGGAGAAAGTATTTTTTTTTGTTTTTCTAGTAGTATCCTTAATTATACGTTGTTACTATAAATGGTTCCAGCCAGTCCTTCCGAAGTAGATCTCGTTGATATCGAAAAGTGTTCTTGGATCTCATACTCTTTTTTTGGTGGTACTATAGATCCCTCGAAAATCTGACCCGTGCATAGGACTTGCAAAAAGGACTGTGACGCTCAAATTAAGGGATAAGTATTGTTTTGGTCCTCACGTTGAGGGTCGGAATCGAACCCGTCTCCGATCTAATTTTCGATTTAGAATCATCCCAACATTTTTTTTCGTATTAAAATCGTCTTTTTTAATTTTTATTTCTAAACTACCCATCCTTTTTAATAAAATTTAAAAAATTGACGATTTTAATACGAAAAAAAAAACGTTAAGGATGATTCTAAATCGAAAATTAGATCGGGGACGGGTTCGATTCCGACCCTCAACGTGAGGGACCAAAACAATACTTATCCCCTCAAATTAATATTAATTTTCAGAATATCTTAATTAAAACTACGAGTTTGGTGGTTTATGTGTAATTCTCATTTGCCTTCTACAATCCTGATCTTTTTCTATTTATTGTTGTTTAATAATAACTGACTTGTATGTGCTTTGGCCGAGTTTTGCGTATGAGCTATTGAAGTGCTAAATGATTACTTGATGATATCAAGTTTAAATATTTGAAAATCGGTTCCGAGGTATGACATCGTATATCCGAGTTATTCGAATACGGATCACAGCCCCAAGCTTGACTTGTGTATTTATATGGTGTAAGCAAGTTGAGCTTTGCCTAGATGATAGCACCATTGTATACCTCAGTACTTGAACTATCCTATATTCCTATTAGCCCCAAGCTCAACATGCAGTTGTTTTGTTAATACTTAATACAGACAAGCTTGGAGATTTTTTTTAGATATATATTAGGTTTAATTACTCTATAGGTCTCTATAATTTCACCAAATTTTCAATTAGGTCAAT
>NC_029790.2:11663378-11707175 GCF_000816755.2 Arachis ipaensis | reverse complement strand
TATATTAATATATATTTTTTCTTTTCAATTAAATCTTTATACCATATCATTTTTTTAAAATTTAGTTTCTATTAACGTTAAACGTCTAAAAAACGTTAGTAAATTGTGAATTTACTTATCTACCTATGTCCCCCACTATCATTGCTTGCTTCCCATCACTTTCCCACTCTTCTTCCATCACAATTCCATTGCCAATTTCATCTCCTATAACCTCATCATCATCAAGCATTCTCCCTGCTGAATTTTCCTCTTCTATTTCTTGATCATCTTTCTTAGAAATATTAAGTCGAGCATTTGGTAAATGTGACTCATCATCCTTCACAATCCCTTGTTCATAACCATTATTTGATGATATCACATATTTCTCATAATTCTTAATCACATTCTCAACACCATCCTCTCTAAATTGGTCCTCATCTTCATCAAGAAGCATAGGATATTTATGATTATAAGGAATATGGAACAACTTACTCATTAATATCTATGTATAAACACGGCTTGCCAAGAAGAATGCATAGTTGGAAGGTTGAGGTGCCGTCAAGCTTCAACCTTAGCTTGCAACGTAGCAATGGCCTCCCCTTCCCCACATTCTTGTTCTTCCTCTTCTTTCTCTATTTTTTCCTGTATTTGTTGATTTTGGTTTTATTTTTCTAGCTTTTAGATTTAATAATTTTTTTTGTGATGTGATTTCTTTCCTTTGTTGTGTCATTATTCTCCTGTACGGATGGTTTAGATGTGATCTGTTTAAAAAATAAAAAATAATTTTTAAACTTGAGATATTTTAATTAGAATTTAAGATATTTGAGTTTGTTAGTCTAAAAACGGCTTTTGACTAAAAAGATAACTTACCAATTCATAATAGCTTATTTAAGAACTTAAGATGACTGATAATTGATGCAATGAATATAAAATAAAAAAAGAATAATTTCTTATGTGCTTTCCATGCCGGTCGTGACCATAGTGGTAGCTATATGGTCAATGATATAGACAAGAAGTTGAAGTTCCACTTGTATTTCTAACTATCTTCCACATTCGTTGTTACATTCATCATTCATCAATGATTCTAATCAACCCTCCCTCGCTATACCCTTGTAGTAATCTTTCAAGATATGATTAACTTATGCAACCATTAGATCATCCCAATAGGAGAATGTTCACTCACAAGTATCATCCACCTTACCTTCTACTATGAGTCTATGAAAAATATGCATGTAGTTTTGTATCATTAACAAAAATATTATGTATTCAGACTTAACAGAAAAATTATTGAGATGTAATAATTACTGTCGTGCGGTTACTTTGGGGGAATCAAAACCATTTAATTGAATAGTAGTTGAAAAATTTCTTTGATCTAATGGTTGGTAAGTAAGATTGGTAGAGATCATGTGATAGTGATTTTGTTGGTCCTTTATTGACTTTTCTGTCTTCGTGCTGAGAGTAGTCTTTGTGCCCTACTTCAACAAGTTTAGCCAAAATAGGAAATGACTTCAAAAGGTTAGTAACTTTCACTTTTTTACTGTTTGAATTTTCTTCCTCCTGTTGATGGCTGAAAACAAGGTTGTAGAGGTAAAAGATGACTTATATGAAAGAGTACATGTGGATGTGAAATGTTGTGCTTCCCTTTTTCAGAAAGAAAAACGGTTTTTGAACTTGGCGTTGTTAACTGGGTTAGGAGTAGTGATTTGGTTGCTGTGGAGTTTATCCCCTATAATGGCGAGGAGAGGGTGTGCGAGAAGAGGGGTGATTAGGCTTATTTTTACTTTTATAGTTGCATGTTAATAAAGCTGAATGTTAGGTTTTTCTTTTCAGATTTTGAGTGTAAAGTATTGACATAGTTGAATTATGCTCCGTTATAGTTACATCCTAACACATGGACTTTTCTTCGAGCCTTGATGGAGCTTTTGGAAATTCCTCCATCACTGAATTTGTTTTTTTCTTTCTTTCAATTGAAAAGAGTTCGAATGGATCTCTGGGTAAACCTTAGTAGTTATCTAGGCCGGTTGCTTTTTGTATTGTATAAGTCTTCTTTTAAGAACTTTAAAGAAATATTCGTGAAAGTCCATTCTTCGAAAACAGAGTATCCTTTTTTCTTGGATGACGAATTAGGCGAGAAGTTTTCTCTGTATTGGTGTCTGAAACCAATGTAAATTTTAGATGTTATGATGAGAAGTAATGAAGAGAATTTGATCCTAGATTTCCTGATAGATTATTTCTCAGCGGGAAAGTTATTATCAATTTCTGATATGTTGAAAGTGGAGATTAATAAGAAAGCTTTAAAGGAGTATATAGGTAAATACTAGTATGGGGAGTTTTAGTTTTTGTGAGGATGCTATTTTAATATATGTCGGTTGTGTGTTACAGGTAGGAAGGTTTCGAGCTTGTCCTCTGATCGGTTGAAGTCTTTTCTAGACCAGAAAAAGAAGAATGAAAGGGATATCTCTACCATCGGAGTAGACAGGGATATGGCATAGATGATGTGGAAGCTAGTGCTCACCCTCACAAAATAAAGAGGAAAAAGCTTGATTCGGAAAAGTCTATTGAAGTTCTTTTTACGACTGATGTAAAGATGGGTTCAGATGGTGGGAAAGAGGTTAGAAAATCGATACAGCTTTAAGGTTTTATTAGTGGTGTAGATGCCCAATCTGTTTGGGGTGACCATTTTCCTCTCATGGAATTAGCTAACAAGATCACTCAATATCTAGATGATGTATGATTTTTTAAGGATGTAGGAAAAGAGGTTATGGGACAGTACATGTAGGTAAGAAGGAAAGGTACTTATATGTTTGATGTTTCCAGTTGTTATGTTGTTGTGCTAAGTTTGTTGTGCTCTTTTTAGGTGATCGGCATGAGGATGCTTTGTATGGGTCGGACAAGGAAACTACTGGGGGCCGAAGAGAGAAAAGAGTTAGAGAAGATACCAAATTTAGAGAGGTTGTTGAAAGAAATAGATGTAGTTATTGTTGATGTGACAACAAAAATGAAGAGCAAAGAAGAGGAAGTGCTAAGGTTGCAGGGTCAAATATGCAATTTGCAGAATCAAATCTAGGAAGCTGATAATGAGAAAGGAAATATGACGTTGAGGATCCATGAGCTTGAAAATGAAGTGTTAGAGATTTTCTCGGCTAGATTTGATCGCGCTGTAAGTCAAGTTGTTGCCTTATCCTCCGATTTTGAGGTCGACAATCTTGATGTTACTAAGATTGTAGTGAATGGCAAACTCGTTGATGATGAGGCCAGGGGGAAGCTGAAGATGAAAGGATGAAAGTGTGGCAGCTGTTGATAAGAATAATTGACTCGTTTACTTATGTGTTTGTGACTATGTTATTGCTAGTATGAAAACTTTTTGTTTTGTATATTTTGATGGATTTGTCGGATGAACAATGCATGCACTTGTCTGTGTGTTTTGAATTTTTATGAATGGTGATTTGTTTTACCTATGTATTGCTAGCTTCCAACGTTTGTATGTTGGTTAGGTAGAGATAGAAAAGAACACTGAATGTTATTTGGGTTTTAGTAGATCTTCGAATGTAGAAGGTGCAAAGTGATCGAGCTCGTTAAAACCTCCCCGAGTAAAATCTGAAATGAAAAAAAAAAACCTTAGTGATAGAAAAAAAAGTTCCTCTCGCCTCTGACTTTTACAGATAACTAACTGTAGTATAAACGTAATGATGATACATCCCAAGTATTTGGTAGCTTGGCCCCTGTCATAGTTTGCAAAGAGTATGCTCCTCATCCGTGTACTTTTGACATTTTGAAAGGTCCGTCCCATGTTACAAGAAGTTTTCCTTGCCCTGGTGGTTTTTGCATGTCTTCTAGTTTGTGTAGGATGAGGTCTCCTTGTTGTAATGCTCCTAGAAGTGTCTTTTTGTTGTACTTTCGACGTATGTTAACCTACATAGGTTGTTGCCTGATTTTAGTTGAGTCGCGTTCCTCATCTAGTGTATCTAGCTCGGCGAACCGTGCATGTATGTTAGTTTCCTCATCCAAAAAGTCAGTTTGCAACGATCATTGAGAAATTTCTACTGGGATCATTGATTTTGTGCCATAGACTAGTTGGAATGGTGTTTCTTTTGTTTTTGTGTGTGGTGTTGTGTTATAACTCTACAGTATTTTAGGGATTAGCTCGGCCTATTGACCTTTAGCTTTAGTTAGTTTTTTGCATAAAGCCTACAAAATAATTTTGTTAGCAACCTCGGCGAGCCCATTAGTTTGTGGGTGCTCTACAGAGAAAAAATGATGTTTATATATAGATTTTCTAAGAAGGATGCTAACTTCCTATCAGTGAATTGCCTACCATTGTCAATAATGATTTACTTAGGTAATCCGTATCTACATATGATAGACTTCCAAATAAAAGTTCATACCTTTTCCAAGGTTATTTTGGCAAGTGGTTTTGCTTCTATCTATTTTGTAAAATAATCGACTACAACGAGAAAGAATTTTACCTATCCCTGTAATGCAGGGAATGGTCTGAGGATATCAAGCCCCTATTTGTGAAAAGACCATATGATGTCTACAGTGTGCAAGATCTCAGCAGGGCTGTGGATTCTTAGTGCACACTTCTAGCAATTGTCACAGCGTTGCACTTTATCCATGCAATCCTTCTTGAGGGAGGGCCAAAAGTATCCTCCTCGTAAAACTTTCGAAGGTAAACTTTGGCTGCCTATATGTGTGCCACAGATTTCTTTGTGTACTTCTGACATTGTGTAGTTAGATTCCTCATTTCTGAGACATTTCAATAGTGGCCTGGAGAAACCTTTTTTATATAGGTTGTCTCCAATGAGGGTAAAGTAACTTTCCCTCTTTTTAAACAATCCCAAGTTTTCTTCTGATGTTGGCACCTATCTAGTTTTCAAATAATCTACATATGGTGTTCTCCAATTTCCTTGCTGTGATAAATTTAAAATATGTATGCTATATATTCTTGGTTTTCCAAGGGTTAGTTATGATAATTCTGGTGATATATCTGTTCTAGTAGTGGACTTTAGGATTGCAAATCTGAGGCGTTGAAGGTGATGTTTGGAATGGGTGAGGTCAGTTGTTGTAACGTCGAACCTCCTCCTTCCATAGTTAGCATGGCTCCGTAAATTCTCTTTCTGGCCGAGTTGGTGATACCTCCTCTTGCAAAGCCCCCTGAGATGTAATTGATAACTTTTCTTGCTACAGAAGCTTGACTCGGAGTGGACCATCTTTTGTTGTCCTTGGAGGTGAAGCTCGGTTGGTCCGTGATCGTCAGAGGCTTGTTGCATCTTTTTGAATTCGTCTATTAACGTATTTGTCCAACAATTCTTGTCATGCCAATCATTCTAACTAGTCTTTTGCCACCACATATTCATCAGTTATGTGACCGAATTTTCGGTGAAAAGCGCAACACTTGCTTCTGTCCACGTACTTCTGATCTTGATAAGTTCCTACGTTGCTGGGTGTTTTTATGATCTTATCATGAAGGATTTCTTTGATTATGTCTTCTCTCTTAGTGTTGAATTGGGTATATGAGTCAAACTTCGGTGTTAGCCTGGATGGTTTCTTGTGATCTCGCGTTTGACTCGGCTTTCATCTCTGTGGGGTGTCTGTTTTTTGGTTCTCCTAGCTTCCTTGAGTTCCTCGATCTCCATCTGTCCAACCTCTTTGTCTCTAAACTCAGTTAGTGTTTTGGGCTTGGTGACAGCAATCGTTTAATTTCTTGGAATTTTTCTGAGTAGAGACCACTCTTCAAGGCATGCAAATGTACATTGAAACTAAGATCAGGAGTATTCATCGCAACGTTAGCGAACCTTGTCATATAATTTTTTAAGCTTTCATATTGGTTCTACTTTATTGTGATGAGGTAGCCAGAGTCATGGATGTAGGTTTTTGAAGCCGTAAAGTGGTTGATGAATAGATCGGCAAACTCCTCAAAGTTGGAAATTGAACCTGCAGGCAAACTAGAAAAACAAATTAAGGTAGTTCCATCCAAGAAAGTAGAAAAAGAACGGCATAAGATTGGATCAGAAATACCATTTAAAAACATCATGGACTCGAATTTGGTGACATGTATTTTGGGATCATCGATCCCTTCATATGGCTTCAAAGTTGTTCGGAGTGTAAAAGTTTTAGATATTTGAAAGTTCATTATTTCTGCCAAAAAAAGGTTCGTTCTTCTTTTTGTGGTCTTTGGGATGATGAGTTCCATTGCCGAGTTTGTCTCAGAATGGTGTTCATCTTCGATATTTTTCTTGTTGACATTCTTTTTCTACCCATCCTCTTTGGTCCCATCTGTGTTACTGACGAGAAGATCAACCATCTTTTTTACTTCCGCCTTGAGTGCGGTGTTCATGTCCACCAGTTCAGCATGAGTTGGAGTTGGAGGAGGTGGTGGCACAGCACCATCAGCCATGGTCGTTTTCCTGCAAAAGAAGAACAAATTATAATCATGGGATTATACGTAGTACCGGCTCCACGGTGGACACCAAATATTCCGGTCAGGAATCGTCCTTCCGAGGTATATCTCCTTGACACCGGGAAGTGCTCCTTGGTCTCCTACTCTTTGGTGGTGCTATAGGTTCCTCGGAAATTTGACCAGTGCGTAGGACCTGCAAAAAGGACTCCGACACTCAAATCAACATCAATTCTCAGAATATCTTAATTAAAACTATGAGTTAGGTGGTTTATGTGTAGCTATCATCTGCCCTCTATAACCTTGATCTTCTCCTATTTATCGTTGCTTAATGATAACCGACCTGTATGCAGTGGCGGATCCAGAAATTTTATAAGAGGGGGGCCAAATTAAATATAAAATAAATTAAAATATAACGTAATAAAAAATTAACAAAATATAATTTATAGTATATTGGTCAAAATTAATAATTATATTATATAAGAATTAACATTCAACTATACATACTTTAAGATTTTGGAATTTTTGAATTTGGTCTGCGATATTTCATATAACTAAAATTATCAATTTATCATCTGAAAGTAAATTTTAAAACATTCTCTTTTTCAACCTATACAATCATATAATTTGCTAAAAGCTATTAGGATTCAAATTAGATAAATCCTTATCGTTATATCAGTTTTATATTGTTTTTCTATCATAAAAGTCTTTAATTAATTATGTTTCACTTTTTTTTACTACAAAGAATGTAATTATTTGCAAAAACATGACATGTAACTAAAGGATAAACATAAATTAGATAATATCTATATATCTGTAGTATTAAATTATCAATATTTGGTTTATAAATTATAAATATTATTCGATTTGCATGATTATCGAATTAGATTGGATTTGATTCACACTCTAATAAAATTGAATCGTGGATATCATTTATGTATCCGCAGATTTGATCTATAAAGTCGCAACATATAATAAATAAATATAATTAAATAGTATATATAATTAAGTTTAATCTTACTATTTTAGAAAGTCTATTTTTTTAATGGACCACAAATACGACACGAAAGAAAGTGCTATGTTAGGATTTTTTAGTGCTCTGTTAGAGTTTCTTAATGGAGTTTCTACTGCCATCAAGACTGCATTGTCAACGTCAATTAAATCTCAATACAAATCTACTTAATCTGCATGGCTGAGACAACGAGGGATGAAGATCAGACCGAAGAAGACAACCGGAAAGGAGGTAGGAATGTGATTCTACTGGAAGAGGCAGACATATCAGAAGGTATTAATGCTTGCTCCAATAGTCTCTATGGCAGACTCTTTGCTTCCAAAACCTTCTCAATTGGAACCATGGGGAATGCTTTAAAGGCTATATGGGAAAACCCGGAAGGATTTAGCGTGAGTGACAAAGGGGATAATTCCTTCCAATTCTTTTTTAATAAAGAAGTGGATGTCTTGCGTGTTGAACGTGGTTTTCCATGGCTATTCAAAGATTATGTGCTCCATGTCAAGAGATGGAAGGAAGATTAGAACTGTGATGAAGAGATTATTTTCAATTTTCCAGTTTGGGTTCAATTTTGGGGTTTGCCATAATCGTTTAAAACCCTCGAAGTTGGACGTAAATTGGGAGAGAAACTGGGCACAGTGTTGGAGGTAGGTAAATTTCAGATGCGAGGCAGAGAAACTAGGATTGTGAAGACCAAAATCAATATTGATGAGGCCAGGCAAGTGAGAGATCAGTTAATAGTGGCAGGACCTAATAAAAAGGAGGTAGAAGTGGCACTGCGCTATGAGAGACTTGGAAAGTTCTGTACCTATTGCGCAAAATTGGGGCACGAGGTGAAAAACTGCCATGATCTGCTGAAGGACACAGAAAGTGATATGGTAAAAGAGGATGACATTGGCGAATGGGTTAAAGCCAGCCAAGTGGGAACGTGAATCTACTCCGAAGGAGAAAGAACATTCAACAACTCAACCCAAAATCAGAATAAGGCCACTCAACATAAGAAAAAACTGGTCTTAAATTGCTTATTGGAAGAATTTGCAGGGATGTCAATGCAAGAAGGGAAACAAAGTTTGAAACCACAAGACACTGGTAACAGGGCAGCACTTGAGTCACCTCAATCAGCCAATTCTAGAACAGAATGCATGGAGGTTATCATAGCTGGTCAGTTCAATACCAAGGAGGATGAAGGGCAGCTTATGCAATTCGCTATTGGGCAGTGTCTCACCACAGAGAAAGGTAGGAAGTGGAAAAGGTTAGCAAGACAAGGTGCTTCAGAGTCAGATACTAAAAGTGAACCCAAAAAAAGGTTGATGAGTGGTATAGCTGAAGGATTTACAAAGAAAGCAAGAACAGAGGATGAAAATGAAGTTGAACAGATGGTGGAGGGTGCCAACCTACAAATGGCACCCAAGGCGCCATGAGAACTATAGTTTGGAATTGTCGGGGTTTGGGGAGACCCCTGACAATTCACACCTTAAAAGGGATCTGTAAATCCCACTCCCTCGAGATTGTGTTTATAAGTGAAACAAAGAACCAATCTCGACAGGTGGAAGCAAAACTTCGGGTATGCGGCTACGAAAACTGGCATATTGTTAACCCGGCAGGAGTGGCAGGAGGACTTGTGCTAGCTTGGAAGGACAGCATCAGTGTTCAAATTATTAGCAGTGGAGAATTCTTTGTGGCAGCCGAAATTAAGGAAGTCGGAAGTAGTGAGGTATGGGCGTTCATTGGTGTCCATTTGAGTTGTTCAGAACAAATTTGATCCTTACAGTTTGAGGAGCTTACAACAATGAGCCAACACCTGGAAGGAAAAACGGTAATAGCAGGCGATTTTAATGCTATAACAAGCCAAGCGAAAAAGGAGGGTGGAGGCCAAAAATCAGCAACCACCACTGCAACATTCACTAATTTTATTGACAGTAACGAATTAGTGGATATTGGAATGGTGGGGCGCCCTTTCACATGGACAAATCGAAGACAAGGAGAGGATTTGGTGAAGGAGAGGCTTGACCGCTATTTAGTTGGGATGGAATGGAAGTTGAAGTTTCCGAATGCAGTGGTGCACAGGCTCACAGAGTCAGGCTCAGATCATGCTCCAATTTTGATGGAAACCGAACCTCAATCCTGGCATAGTAAAAGGCGATTTAAATACCAGGAACGTTGGTGTGGAGAAGAGGATGTCAAGAGAATTGTCAGCGAAGTGTGGAGAATGGAAGTTGTAGGCTCGACTATGTTCTCCTTGGCCCAAAAATTGAAAGTTTGTAGACATAGACTAGTTCAATGGTAGAAAACTCACAAAGCAAACTCTCGGAAAGAAATTGAGGACCTTCAAGCTAAACTAGAGGAGTTGCGGGTGGCTGGAATCAATGGGGGAGAGGAGGTAACCAGTTTGGAGGAGAAGTTGGAGCTGGCATATTTGAAAGAAGAGAGCTATTGGCGAGAAAAATCTGGAGTCAAGTGGCTAAAAGAAGGAGATCAGAACACTAGATTCTTTCACCAGAAATTTCAATCAAGGATGCGAAGGAATAGAATTTGGAGATTAGTGGGGAGGGACAATGAGATTGCATCAAAACCGGAGGATATTGCAAAGGTAGCTGAAGACTACTTTTGCGATATTTTTACTTCTTCTTGTTCGGCTGATCCGAATCCATACTTAGAGGATTTGGAGCCTAAGGTTACAACTTCCATGAATCGTAGGATCCAAAGGCTAGTAACTATGGACGAGGTCAAAAGAGCTACATTTAGTGTTCATGCTCAGAGTGCTCCTGGTGATGACGGGTTTACAGCTAAGTTTTTTCACTTTTTCTGGGATATAGTTGGAGGTGACGTTTTTAAGGCAGTGAGAAGTTTCTTTCACAGTGGCAGAATTCTAAAAAGCTTCAATCATACTCAAATTTGTTTGATTCCAAAGATGCCAGGTGCCAGTGACATGACTCAGGTACGACCGATCAGTTTGTCTTCAGTTATGTATAAAATTATTTCTAAAGTTATGGTGCACCGATTACAAGGTATTATGAATAAAATTATAAGCCCAAATCAGAGTGCATTTCTCAAAGATAGACTCATTTAAGATAATATTCTAATTGCCCACGAATGTATGCACTATTTGAAAAATAAGAGAAGTGGGGCAGAGCATGAGATGGCTATTAAACTAGACATGAGCAATGCTTATAATAGGGTTGAATGGCATTTTTTATGGTATATTATGGATAAGCTGGGCTTTGATGCTAAATGGATTAACTGGACTAAGGAATTGGTAACGACTGTTTCTTATTCTATCGTTGTGGAAGGTCAACCTTTTGGCTATTTTAGGCCAAATAGGGGCATCCGACAGGGTGACCCCTTATCTCCATATCTCTTTCTTTTTTGTGCAGAAGGGCTTTCCTTCTTGCTACACAAGGCAGAGCAAAATAGATTAATTCAAGGAGTTCAAGTTAATCGGAGATGCCAAACAGTTAATCACCTTTTGTTTGCTGATGATTCAATCTTTTTTTGCAAGAGCGTACCTAATACAAGCCAAAGTATTCTAGAATTGCTAGAGATCTATGAGGGTTTCAGTGGGCAAAAAGTCAATTTGAATAAGTCGGCTATCTTTTTCAGTCACAACACACCTCAGAACACAAGACTAGCAGTTGCTCAGACACTAAATATTGAACATATCGGAGCACAAGACAAATACCTGGGACTGCCCTCTATAGTTCAAAAATCAAAGAAAGCAACCTTTGGAGCTATCAAGGTTAAAGTTCAGAAGAGGATTATGGGTTGGAAAAGAAGTCTATTGTCATCAGGTGGCAGGCACACGCTATTGAGAGCGGTGGGGGAGGCGATTTCTATTTATACACTCTCTTGTTTCAAGCTCCCGGACACGCTGTTGACTGAGATTTATAGCATGCTCTCGCAATTTTGGTGGGGTCAAAAAGGCGCTGAACGAAGAATGGTTTGGATTAAATGGGACACAATGACGAGACCGAAGAAATATGAAGGGCTGGGGATCAAGGACCTAAGGGCGCAAAATTTGGCTTTATTGGGCAAGCAATGTTGGCGTCTAATGAAATACCCTAATTCTACTCTATCAAGAATGCTCAAAGCTAAATATTTCAGATATACAGATTTTCTACATGCAGAGATAGGAAGCGTACCGTCGTGGGGCTGGAAAAGTGGTCTTGAAGGGTGCAAGGTGATCGAGAAAGGCTTGTTATGGAAAATAGGCTCTGGCACTAATGTTCGCATCTCCCATGACCCCTGGCTCCCACCACCAGTGCCCCTTAATGTCCCTCAAAATGCACTCATAATCCCGCCAAATCTGCAAGTGTATTACGTTAGTGCGTTACTAAATCTTTATAGCCAACTGGAAAAACACCAACGGTAATTCGAAACCAATAGATTCGATTTGATGGTTTTGTAAATTCGACCCCCATTGTTTTGATTTAATAGTTGTTTCCATATCCCATTATTAGATTTATACATTACTGACATTTTTTCATTTTATCACGGTTTTACGTATAATTTTCATAAGTACACTTTTTTTTATCTATTATTTCATCAAATTACATTGCTTGTTGGGGAGGCGGCGTTGGACACCTGCAAAGGGACTCCAACGCTCAAGTAAGAAAGAGTATAAAGTGATTCAGAGTAAAACTGAATGTATTGCGTACCTGTGACTAAGCTGGTCACTCGTATATATAGTGTTAGCTTTTAGGCGGTTATTCGTATTAGGTTTGACAAAGTCTTGTTTGCTATTATCTCGGCTGCTGGAGTTATGGTAATTTTAGTTAGAGAGATTTACGGGGAAGTTATCTCAGTCGATTTGCTGATTCTGATTCCGGAGTTGTAGGTAGAGGCCGATTTAAGGGAAACGGATCATAACCCCCAAGGTCGACTTGTTTTGAGAAGCCGGGTTATAAGCAGGTTGACATTAATCCAAGTTATAGTTCGGAATCAGAATCAGTGGAAACCCCCAAGGTCAACCTTGTTTATTAGTGGCTTGAAAAGCTGGTGACCGTGGGTTGTTGGTGGATGAGCCAGATCTTTGTTTTTTAGGAATACCTCGGAAATGGGATGGTACTCTCTTTTAAGTTGGTTTGGTGTTGACTCTTTTTTGCGGTTGATTTGAATTTATCGGATAAGTCGGTTAGGAAAGCAAAGCACGTACCCCATGTACTCCTGATGTAGGACGTGTTTATTTAGTTTTAAGCAGATTCCGATTTATAGGTTTACTTGAGCCGAGTTATAGCCAACAGATCATAGCCCCCAAGCTTGACGTGTGGTATTTTTGTGGTGATACGACGGGTTGAGCTTATGTATTTTTGTGGTGTTATAAATCGAAATAATAAATATAGCTCGGGATAGTGATTATAATCATAGTTCAGAATGGTGATAGTAATGGTAGTAGCCCCCAAACTCAACTTGTTGTATGTTAAAGAGTGATAGTCATGCTTGAAATTTTGGCGCAGATGAATAGTAAGATAAAAGAAATTTAAGAATGATTAAGGATAATGGTTAAATAATGAGGATAAGCCCTCAAGTTGAATCTAATAGCATGAAAAATAAAATATTTTTTTTTTTGAAAAAAAGGTTCTTGGTATACATCGGCTTAATTTTGACTAATTTCAACTTATAAATGCAAATTCGTATAAGTGTGTTGTTTGGATTGAATCGGACTTATAGATGAAAATATGATTGAATTTGTTCCGACATATAACTGTTACTGCATGTTTGAGTATAGTGGAGTATAGTGAGGTTGAAAGAGGTAGCATGATTTGCATGATAATTGTTCGGTATACCATTTGATGCTTTGGAATAGTTTGATCAAAAAGGTATTTTTGACTTATAAGGAGTAGAAATATTGATGAGAAAAACAAGTAAATGTTGACTTGGTTTGACAAATTCAATAAGTATGACTAGTAGTAATCAATGACGACCGTTGTTGATAGGTCAATATGTTGGTTGTTGTTGAGTTGTTTGGAAAATTGGTGAACTGATATAATAGACCGGTTTAAAATTGGGCATAGCATAGAGGTTGCCAATATTTAGAGTTGTACCAACTTATAGATCGGTTTGTTTGAAATTATTCTGACTCATAGGTGTCGGGTTGTTTTAAATGAGTTCGACGTATAGTTGTCAGTTCGTTTGAATTGAAATTATTTCGACTCATAGGTGTCGAGTTGTTTGAAATGAGTCTGACTTATAGATGTCAGTTTGTTTGAATTGAAATTATAACTCAGGAGAGTATATCTCGGTCGGAGATTCATATATGATTTTGAAGATTCGGAGTGGTTTTATCTTGTATGAGATGACTTATAGATCAATTAGGAATGATGAAAATGACAGGAAAAAATAAAAATAAGAGTACAGATATTTCATTAATGAAAAAATAATACATACATCTATTAGGCTAGTATTTGTATATTAGAAAGTACAAATTGTCCGAGTTATAATCTGCATGGCGGTACTGCGGTTGATTTGGTGAGATGATCTATAGCACTGGCTTTTTTTTTTCATCGGCATGATTGTATTACCCTGTATATAAGACTTTGACGTAGAAATGTATAATAGAAAAAATAGTACCAGATATACTTAAAGAAAGTCAATCAACAATGAAAGACAGATTGACAATATACAACAAAATATAGCATGTTCAAGATTGGTATATGAAATGGTAAGATACATTAAGGTAAAATGGTTCAAGTATATGGGTTAGTGCATACTTTATAAGAGGCCATGTAAAATAAAAAAAATTATATAAGCGGGTAGGTTATGCTAGTATAGGACGTATCAATTTTATATGTTGAGGTTATTCGTCTCTCAATTATCATTCAAGTTAATTTTTGGGTTTTTTTTTGTAAATTTATGTTTTGAATTTGTTGGTTAAAACTAAAATAGAATCCATTTGTTCGGGGAGCAGAATAATTGAAAAATAATGAAAAAAGACTTGAATAAAATAGTATGGATTAAATACTGAGCAATCAAAGCGTGATTTGAAAAGTAAAATAATAATTATAACAATGACAATGTAAACAAGAATGAGAAAAACTT
Source organism: Arachis ipaensis (assembly GCF_000816755.2). Lineage (NCBI taxonomy): Eukaryota > Viridiplantae > Streptophyta > Magnoliopsida > Fabales > Fabaceae > Arachis > Arachis ipaensis. The sequence goes on along the minus strand of NC_029790.2, from coordinate 11,692,755 downwards.
GTTGTAGGTGGGTTTAGATTCATATATGATTCAACTCTTGGTTATATATCAAAAATAATAAAATCAATTTATTTGATCAAATACCTGCATAATTATGCTAATTCGAAATTTCTAACGAAAACATGGGAACTGAAAATGTAAATATGTAGTTAAAATTATATGTACCGTTAGATAATGTTACTAGAACATTTGGCAGAAATTGGTTTCTCTATTGATGGGTTTGGAGTGACTATTACCATATAAGAATAAGTAATTTGTATTTGTGCTGCTTCATTGAAACGCTAGATGATATTACCGAGCATTGTGTCGACCTTAGTTGGGAGAAAATCAAGTTTGAATCTTTATCTATGCTTTCATTACCGTGAGTAATATTCATGTCGTTGATTTGAAGCTTTATCAAAATTTTAACAATGGCTAATGCAGTTTTTGCTTCTATTTCTTTTAAACAAGAGTTCGACTAAAATTATTAGCTTTCAATAATTGATAATAACAAATATAAAGGTAGATTGATCATGTACAAAAACATAAAAGCAAAGAATAGATAATAACAAAATTTGATATATTTTATATCATGTTTGTTTTTACATTAATCAAATTACTTGTAAAGACATCATAATTATTTTTAATTTACTGAGAATAAAAAATCATCAGATATTGTGATGTTATATTAGATAAGGCATAAATAATAAAATTGAGTAGCAAATATTTCTAGAATATGTAAAAAATAATGTATATGTCATATGAAAATTTGTACAAAGATATTATAAAATATTGTTAAATTTGGTTAAAAAATTTGAATATAATTCCAACTTTATGAATATAATTTCCCTTTACTTAGATAAAAAGTTTGTGTGAGCTGTTTTCGTTATATTGGTGTTGATGACCGAGTCAGTATTAGATGTGGATCATTGTAATAGTGTAGGTGAAGATGACAATCTAATGGTAGATTTTTTAGTTGAGTATATTTCAGCAAATAAATTATTGAGTGTGCCTGAGATGTTGAAGATTAAATCTATACATACTGCTAAAATGTTATTAATTGAAATGTGAATTGTTTTTATTCAAAGTGTTAGTTGATATTGATGTGTGGTTGGTCTTCAGATTTATAGTTTATTTATAGTTTATAAATGATTTTATATTTTGGATAAGTTGAAACATGCGACGACTAGAAATAATAATAATGAGCTATAAAAAAAAAGTTACCAATGCTTTTAAAAAAGAAAGAAAAGGCAATATCTTAGATGGCAGAGACAGTGGTTTGATTAGTGCATTTTACTTTTAATAGTAGTTGGCTATGAACTTCTACCACCGAAGTTTTGGTATTTTTTTTTTAATTAATTAACTATAATTTGATTGGTATAACTTGAATGTTTGTTAAACGTGAACGTTGTATTTGTAGGTAAAGATATTGTAATACCCTACCACACTAAGCTTTACGCTTAAGCCGTAAAATAGAGGTGGTGTGGTATTACGACCTCTAAACTAAAATGAGTACATATAATAGCAGAAGAATTATAATATGCTAGGAGCCTTGAAGAAAAGAGGAAACAAAAATCGCAAAATAAAAGCGCAACGCTCTAGGAACGGGTTAACCTGCGTGCTAAGAAAACCATAACTATTAAACATATGATATATATATCCAAAACCAAAAAGTACATATACACAATCCTGCTTCTCCATAAACCTCTAGGAGGATCAAAAGAACAAGTTATGCAGAGAGAAAACTAAGTACATATATATACATCATAGCATAACAAAATAACTCTGTAACCACTCCGCTTCAAGGGTCCAGACGCCTAACGAGATGCCTCTCGACCTGCATCTGAAAAACAACATAGTATGGAATGAGAACCGGAGGTTTTCAGTATGGTAAAGGTGCCACACACATAATATATAAGGTCTTGGAAATGCTAGAGACAATCCTAGAACGCCGACACTCAGATTATAAAGCTTAAAGTATTAAACAAAAGCCATAAAAGGTGGTTTACTAAGGATATTTAAACCTAACTTAACCTTAAATCCAAATCCCATTCTGCCATTCCTCCATACCTCCAACTCCATCATGCATTTTCATAGACAACTAAACAGACAAAGGCAAGCACAAGAAGGTTACAAGTATTGTAGATAACAAATATACATTTAACATGGCAAGTACATTTAGGCACACCCAGTTAATACACAAGCAAGTAATTCAAGTAATATGCATATGATGCATGCCTGTCCTATAGCTGATGAGGCTCATTTGTCGGTTATCCAGCCAACCCGACAAGTCTGAATTGTCCTTAGACTGTCCCCCGACGTGCATCCCCAAGAGTCTATGCATAGATTTTTCTCAAATAATCAATAGTTCTCAATGGGGGTAACATTCCTGGGAATTTATATAGTGCCCGGTCACACTTACGTCGTAGGGTCAACAGAGTATCGAGTTTTCAACCTGGTACACGTGGTGGCAAGCCACAGCACTTAATCCAAGAAATCTCGTATCTCAGATTATTCAAATTCATAAGCCATATAAATAATTCAATTATAATTCATCAACATCTACATCATTCTCAATCGCATCTCATTCATCATTATACGTCAATCATATTCAATCCTTATCCTTCATTATCACACCTCCCATTCCGTCCATCAATAGTTCCAATTCAAAACATAATTCATTCTTTTCTAAATAAATCAAACTTAAAACATGCTCATTTCTTAATAACTCTAAATCAAACCATATAACACTTGAGTCTAAATCTTTTTAAATAATCATATAAACAAAATCTCTAATTTTTATAAAATTTTGGCAGCATTTCCTCTAAAACTCAGACTTTGCCATCCTTTTCGGGTCCAAACCTGCTTTCTTTTCAATTCAACATACCCTTCCTCATCATCATAACAATCACCACAATAAATCTACCTCAGATAAACAATTATACTCATACAATATTCAAATCCAACAACCCAAAATTCAACTAAGAATCATAGTTCACAAATCCTAGGTTTTTAACACAAAATACCTCATTATCACAACAACCTCCACAATAGTTATACCTCAAATCAATAATTCACCAAACTATTAGTTAATCGACAAGCACCAAACCAACCATGTTCATCAACAATAATATTCAACCATAATCCTCTCCAAATTAACATAACAACATTCACCATCCAAAATTAATAACTAATTATTCAATAAACTTCAACTAAATATATTCATCGACAAATTACTAAACATTAAACATACACCTGCATTCCAACTTATCCTATGGTCGTCTAGCCTAAGTTTTCACAGAACATTATATATTAAATGCAAGATACCTAAACCATACCTTGGCCGATTTCCACGTAACGACAAAAGCTATTTATTCAAAACCAAGACAGCCCCTCAAAACTCAACTAATCCGCTTCCCCCAAGTTCCAGTATTCACAATTTCAAGCTCCAATTATTTATTCACAACCTAATACACATTCATAACACATATATATCCAATTTAATACTCAAAGCTCAAATTCAATGAAAATAAAATAGAATTATCGTATCCTCACCTTACCCAAGCTTCACATAAGCAAGAGTGAACGTTTTTCTCAAGCTAATTGGATCCTACAACATCAGAAATCAAATAAATTCAACCTTCCCATTAAAAACTCAAAAATTGGGGAAAAAGAGGGCTGGAAGTGATTAAACAAGTTACCAGTAAAATTGTTCCGGTAGAAACGTAGAGCTCGACGCGGTGAACGCATAACAATTTGACATTCTTTCTTTCCTCTCCCTGATGCTCTTCGACACTGCCAAAAATGGGGAGAAGAAGAACGTGGGTTTACTTAAAGGGCTGGTCCGGTTGGGCCCACGGCCCGGTTCAACCGGTTCGGCCCATTCGGTCCAATCTTGGATCGTTTTCTTCGAAATTAGTGTCAAAATTTTTGTTTCGATGAGTTCTATCCTAATTTAATATAATTTTCTCATTTCTAATCAAAGTACTTTCATATATATATTTATTATTATGATAAGAAGTTATGTATTCTAATTTGAATTATTATAATATAGAACTTATGGTATCTGAAGTTTTGAACTATAAAGAGGTAACAAAATAAAATGAGTTAGGCATGAAATAATTAAATACATGCTATTTATTGACCATTAGTATTTACCATTGTAAGAGGTATGGGTGGATCTTGTGTCTTTTAGATTATAGAGTCGGTGATCAGCTTATCATCAGGTTGTGTTGCTACTTTCTTCATCACTTCGGTCATCCTTTGAATTTCAGCCTTAAGAGACTCATTGGTCACTCTTTGAATTTTAGCCTTAAGGGACTCAATTTAACTATCAGTTTCGTCTGACAGGAAGTCGGGATCATTGGATTTTGTGGTTTTGTCCTTAATCAAAAAAGCCTGTAAAATGAACGAGAAATAGGAGAGACATAAGCGATAAAAAAGAAAGAAAAAAATAAGAGTAATTACCCAAATTAGTCCCCGAGGATTTTAAAAGCGGACATTTTAGTCCCCAAAAAAAATTAATACACACATTAATCCCCAATGTTTATCTCCATCACCCAAATCAGTCCCCAATCCAATTTCCGGCGTGACTCATCAACGGAAACTGCTGAGTTGGCACGTTCACTCGCACACGTGGCACTTAAGTGTCCACGTATGCTAAAAAGACAAAATAGTCCCTGCACAAGTAGCGAAAAGTGATGTCGTTTTAGTGTCTTCTCCCAAACATCTCATTGCAAATAAGTGTGAAATTCTTCATCTCTTGAAAACCCTAGTTCTTCGAAAGTCTCTGATTTTTGTCCATAACTAGAAATATCAATCTTACTTATTTATGGAAGAAGATCCAATTTTTCCAAAATTGCAGGATGCAGCTTTGATTTCTGGCAACACGAAATAGGCCTTACTCGAATCGGATTCAAGGGTAGATCTGGCAGCTTGGAGTTATGTCTGCTTATGGCCATCAAATGGAGGAAAACTATTCTGCAAGGAGTCTCTCTGGTGGTTCTGGTATGTAATGCTAGCTTCATCCCTCTTCTTCGTTACTAATATTTTGGCACAAGAGAACGGCACTGTAGCTCCGCGCACTTTCAATTTTCAACACTTCTTTTTTAAATATGATTTTTTGTTAGATCGGCACTATTGTATCTAAGAACATGGACTCCTTTCCTTTATTAAAGTTAACAAAAGAATGAGTATGCATGATCTGTACCTAGCTAGGTATGGTGTATTTACCATATACATACAAGATCATAACTTGGATTAATATAACAATAGTGCACCGTATTCATACATCAAATTAGTAAAAAAAATATAAAAATATACAAAAAAAAGGTTATCAAATTACTAATCATATATATAAACATATACAAAAATGCTTTATCTTTCTCCTTTAAATTATCCTTTTGGTTATTTTGGCACAATATTGATAATTATCTAAATTTTTTATTTCATGATAACAGAGTTGAGGAGTAGTTATGTCTTGGAATCAAGATTCTACATCACTTCTTTTGCAGTAACAATCTTGATTACCTCGCTCGCCACTATTGGCCTTCTAATGATTACTATGCTGGTTGTTCTGATATTTTGCTATTGAATCCTAATTCATCCAATCTATATCGTAGGTAACATACTAATCTTGCCTAAATTTATTCTTTTTTCAGTTTATCAAAGTTTATTTTGAAATAACTGATAGTTTATCATGTCTTGGAAAAAGAAAAGATTTTTTGTGTATCTATAAGTATTCTTTTTTGTTGTTCTAACTCCAAGTTGATTTTCAGCACCAGTTAACTTGACATGATCTTATTGGTGTAGGTTTCATGATAACAACATTGTTAATTGTATGTTAGAGTTGCAATTAAAAGGCAATCTTGTTCTAGGATGTTGCAATGGATGGTGGTGAGATTGTTGGTAATGTTTCACACATATTTGCTGCTGGCACTGCTAGTTTGGAGCATAAAGTCATGGAGTTGCAGAGTAGAACTGACATGTTAGAAATTTTATCCAAATGTAGTTCCAGAAATTGAGTGCAACACGAGATTTTCAATGTATTTTTTGTTATATCGTATTTGCATTGTTGATTTTGGTCATAGGTTGCAACTGCTTCTTTGTAACTGATATATATAAGCAATGATTCAGTTCAAGGTTTGAATGATATTTGCATTCTATTTTCTTTGTGAATTGAATCAAAGTTACATTAAACAAAATATTTGCAACATATAAGTGTTTATAAGTTTTACAAAAGATTTTCTTGGATGTTCATTATAAGATAATTACACAATTATATTTGTATGTAATCTAGCAAATTATTGGCTTAGTACCAAAGCAATTAATAAAAAAACAATAGTGTATGAATGGATTTGTTCCCTGGATGTTAGTTAATAAATTCATATACGCATTGGATCTAATATAACAAACTCTAAAGATACTAGCAAAGAAATTAACAAAAACAAGAAAAAGGTTTTGGCACCATTAACAGAAAAAGAAAGATCATATATGACAACACTTCAAGATATGCTGCAAAGTAGAGGTAGGTTATCCACAAAACTAAAGAGCTAGAAAACGAAACAAGAAGGACAAAAATCAATATATTAAAACTAACTATCAAATAACTAAGAAATTAGTAATTTAAGAGTGTTAAAACTAATCATCAACTAACCAAGAAATAAGCAGTTTAACCGATATGTCAAATACTTATCAGAATATTAAAACTAACTACAAATTAACTAACAGCTCATATAATTTGAGTATTAATACTAGCATAATAAAACACATTTGGCTTTGGTAATATTAAGCTAAATATAATTTTACCTTTTGTTGGTCTGAAATAAAATTCCATCCATGGATATATTGATCCCCAAGATCTTCTTGCAACAACGTGAGAAACCATTTCCAGCTTTCTTTAGTTTTTACTATCAACAACAGCAAATGCAATCACATAGAAATGATTGTTCGCATCCTGACTTACAGCCGATAGAAGTTGTCCGCAAAGTAGCCCTTCAAGAAGCAACCATCAAGTCCGATTAGTTTTCTACACCCAGCTTTGAACCCCCTTTTACAAGCATCTAGAGAAATGTATAGCTTATTGAACAATGGAGGGGACTGAGGCATCGGTGTCACATCTAATATGGTGGAGCTTCCTGGGTTACTCCTAAGGATCTCACTCAAATAATCCCTCAACTTACTATACTGTGCTCTCTCATTCCCGATCACACGCTCTCTTGCTTCTTTGAGGGCCCTATAAACCATCTTCCCATTAATGATAACATTGTAGTCGATTTTGATGTGCTCATAAGCCTCACTTAGAGTAATATGAGGTTGAGTTCGGAGCCTCTTCTCCAACTTATTGGCTACCCACTTCTGATCAGCCATATTGCTGCCAAAATCTCTGGCACAGGTGTGTTGAGGTATATAAGTCTTGATTTGGTAACTCTTCAGCTGATTATCCCATGCACAATAAATTAGCCATGGACAAGGATTAAGTTTGATAGCACCACCACCCACAGCAACCACATCAGTAGTACCAGCATCCACTTCTGCGGTCTTAGCAGTAACAGTTTCAATAGAGTCAGTTCCAAAAGTCACATTTGCAGCCTCTTCATTTGCAGCCTCTGTATTCTCATTAGTAGATGCCTCCTTGGCCCCCTTTGCCTTTCTTGGCTTTTTTATCCTCTCTACCCCATGCTCACAATCACATCTAACTCTCCTTTGATCGTTTTTTATATACCTAATCTTCCTTCCCTCATAAATAACATGATCCTTCAGAGCAGTTTTGAAAGATTCAATTGTTGCAAATTTCATTCCCAATTCAAAATACACCTCTCCAAATCCAGCAGCATCATTAAATTGTGGAAATTCATACCTCTCTCTTTCATCTTCAGAACTTTCCGGTGTCAATAATGACTCTGATTCATACTCAAAGATTGGATCTTCTTCCTCCACATTTTCTGCACTTTGTTCATCATCTTCACCAGAATTTACATCCTCTGATCTTGGAATAGCAGCTCCTTTTCCACCAAAATTTGTCCTAAATAAAGTTGACCCAGCACCCTTTTGTGTAGTATTTTTTGGGTTCTTGGAATTGGCCTTAGCACCAATAGGCCCACGAAATTTTAGGACTCCAACACTAGTAGGCCCAGTAGATTTTGGCCCTGTAGCACTAATAGGCCTAGAAGATTTTGGGCTTTCAGCACCAATTGCTCCATCAGACTTTGCATTGGCAGATTTTTTGGCACCCTCAGTTTGCCTAGAACTTGACATAGCAATACATTTGTTATCAACTATTGAAGCCTTCTTTTTCAAATTAACCATCTTTGAGCTTTTATTTCCCACCCCATCATCACTGGACTCTTCTTCAACATCTGCATCAACGTCAAAGTCTATGTCGAGTCTCTTAGGAGGAGTAATCATTATCAGGTGATCAAAATACAAATAAAACTCCTTCAAGTCCTTGTTCTTTAGTTTATTCTCACGCATCTGATTAATTTCCAGGTCTCCTTTTATAGGATGCAGCCCACTCTCTAAGTCAGGTGCCGTAGGATCAAACCAGTACATAGTTTTGTAATCCAAATAACCCAAACCTTTGAATAGAGTTTGCAGGTCAAAGAAACATATCAGATCAATATCCATCTTAGGGAATTTGTCAACTCTTCCATCAATATATCGAAGAACTCTATTGTTATCCCTTACAAAATTTCCACCATGGTGGAAAACAGGAATCCCAAATTCCTCCATCTACCTGTATGAATAAATACTTATAATCAACAAACATACTCATATAAACCTAGCTCTACTGTGACAATTTTCCTAAAAAAAAAATGTTAAAATGTTCATTCAACACATTTAGTAACTGTCAAGAAACATGCATACAAAATTAAAGAGACTCTGAAGACATAACATTGTGCTCTGTAATGCAAAATACACCAGAAAATAATATATTGACTCTAACAACTATAAACATATTCAAACATAGTCTCACCTTCTTCAATGTGCTTCTTCAATGGTGATCAAATCCACTTCAATGCCTCCTCCTTGCGAATTGGTGCTGACGCATCTAGGAGAGACGTCTGGGTAACGGAAAGCTAACCTCTATGATGAAATTGACAATGTCCGTCACGATCGTGATGTTGGAGATGAGGTGGGAGATGAGACGGGTGGTGATGAGGTAGGGCTCTCTGTAAAAATTGAAAAATGTTTAGGGTTTGAAGTCTTTTTGCAGTGAAAAGGATTGAAAGGGAAGAGAAGAAACATGACTTTTATTCTCCTCTTGCAATGCTGTGTTTCTACATACTCAAACGACCTCGTTTTACTTATTAGGATAGGGACCAATATGTATGTGACGGACAACTGTGCAGGTTACTGGTCACGTTGGATACTAAACATGCCAACTCAGCAGTCTCCGTTGATGAGTCACGCCGGAAACTGGATTGGGGACTAATTTGGGTGACGGAGATAAACATTGGGGATTAATATGTGTATTAATTTTTTTTGGGGACTAAAATGTCCACTTTTAAATTCCTCGGGGACTAATTTGGGTAATTACTCAAAAAATAAAAGTAGAGGTAGGGCAAGGTTAAACTCTTCCGGCCCCACGGTGGCACCAAATGTTCCGGTGTAAAAGTAATCACCGAGGTATAGTTGGTTCTGTCGATGCTTGAACTAGCTTCCCTTAGACTCTTCCATCAATATATCGAAGAACTCTATTGTTATCCCTTACAAAATTTCCACCATGGTGGAAAACAGGAATCCCAAATTCCTCCATCTACCTGTATGAATAAATACTTATAATCAACAAACATACTCATATAAACCTAGCTCTACTGTGACAATTTTCCTAAAAAAAACAAACTAAAAAATGTTCATTCAACACATTTAGTAACTGTCAAGAAACATGCATACAAAATTAAAGAGACTCTGAAGACATAACATTGTGCTCTCTAATGCAAAATACACCAGAAAATAATATATTGACTCTAACAACTATAAACATATTCAAACATGGTCTCACCTTCTTCAATGTGCTTCTTCAATGGTGATCAAATCCACTTCAATGCCTCCTCCTTGCGAATTGGTGCTGACGCATCTAGGAGAGACGTCTGGGTAACGGAATGCTAACCTCTATGATGAAATTGACAATGTCCGTCACGATCGTGATGTTGGAGATGAGGTGGGAGATGAGACGGGTGGTGATGAGGTAGGGCTCTCTGTAAAAATTGAAAAATGTTTAGGGTTTGAAGTCTTTTTGCAGTGAAAAGGATTGAAAGGGAAGAGAAGAAACATGACTTTTATTCTTCTCTTGCAATGCTGTGTTTCTACATACTCAAACGACCCCGTTTTACTTATTAGGATAGGGACCAATATGTATGTGACGGACAACTGTGCAGGTTACTGGCCACGTTGGATACTAAACATGCCAACTCAGCAGTCTCCGTTGATGAGTCACGCCGGAAACTGGATTGGGGACTAATTTGGGTGACGGAGATAAACATTGGGGATTAATATGTGTATTAATTTTTTTTGGGGACTAAAATGTCCACTTTTAAATTCCTCGGGGACTAATTTGGGTAATTACTCAAAAAATAAAAGTAGAGGTAGGGCAAGGTTAAACTCTTCCGGCCCCACGGTGGCACCAAATGTTCCGGTGTAAAAGTAATCACCGAGGTATAGTTGGTTCTGTCGATGCTTGAACTAGCTTCCCTTAGAGTAAGGAGGTGGAACGCCGTCTTCTTGCTGGGGAGGCGGCGTTGGGCACCTGCAAAGGGACTCCAACGCTCAAGTAAGAGTGTGAAGTAATTCAAAGTAAAACTGAATGTATTGCGTACCTGTGACTAAGCTGGTCACTTGTATATATAGTGTTAGCTTTTTGACAAAGTCTTGTTTGCTATTATCTCGGCTGCTGGAATTATGGTAGTTTTAGTTAGAGAGATTTGCGGGAAAGTTATCTCAGTTGATTTGCTGATTCTGATTCCGGAGTTGTAGGTAGAGGCCGATTTAAGGGGAACGGATCAGATATAAAGTAAAAATATTATATACAAAATACAAAGATGTACATGATGGACACTCAATACAATTTGATGAAATAATAGATTAAAAAAAGTGTAGTTAATGGTATGTAAAACTGTGATAAAATGAAAAAAAACGTCAATAATGTATAAATCGAATTATGGGAGATGGAAACACTAGTAAATTGAAACAATGAGTGTCGATTTACAAAACCATCAAATCAAATCCACTTGTTTCGAATTACCTTGCGTTTTTCCAGTTGGCTAAATCGAATCTATTGAATTCGATTTACTCCTACTTATAAATCGAAGCAAATTTATTCGATTTGCTACCATTTTAACCATGCACTTAAATCGAATCGATTTTTGTTTAGCAACGTTTTTCACCTCATTCAAATTCATTGGATTCGATTTACTTCGTGTTTCAATAAATCGAATTTAATCAATTTGATTTATATAGAAATGTACTTTGAGACTTGACGTTGCATTTTTTAGTTTGGACATTCAGGTAATATTGATATACATTTAGTTTAATAAAGTAAATTGCCATTATTTTTACTAATATAATATTATGTAATTAAATTACACCGCCAATCCATTAAAATTAAATTCTAAGCTTTGTTGGTATCTAAACAAGAAATAGTTGTCACTAGTATTTTTACCCGTAATAATATTACGGAAATATACATTTTTTAAAACTATGGTCCATTTTGTTTTGACAGTCTATAGATTATGCATGGCACAAATGATTTATAAAATTAAACTACTTTTACAAAAAAATCGAAGGTTGACAAAAGTTTCTGGCTAAGAAGACCAAGGTATCTATAGATAAAAAATTAAATAATAAGATTTTTAGTTATTATTTTTATATAAAAAAATCTAATTTTTTATTAATAATTAATTTTAACATTCATTATCTAAAATTTAAAATAATTTAACGTGTATAATTTTACATTTAATTAGGTGTTAAGTCTGTTGCACAAATAAAAATAATTAATTTTTATACTTGTTATTTAAAAATAATATTTTTCTCTCTCTATATATAAAAATATTATTAGATGTTAGCATAAAAAAATTATATTGATAGTTATAAAATTAACTCAAAATTAATTTTTTTTAAATGAAATAATAATAATAATAATAATAATAATAATAATAATAATAATAATAATAATAATAATAATAATAATAATAATAATAATAATAATTTTTATTTAAATTATTTTATTTTGTTAATTTTGTTTTCTGTAGAACAGAAAGGTAGAAAAAATAGAGAATAAGAGAAAAGAGAGAGAAAGATAAAGATGAAGAGTGAGAGTGAGAGTTTGTTAATTTTGAAAGAAAAATTTTTATTTTAATTATAATAAAAAAATATCGGATGACATATTTTGATTTGTCAAATTACATAAAATATAAATTATATATAGAGTAAAAATGGTAGAGAGAAATAGAAAAATGGAGAGAGATAGATGAGAGAATTTAGGGAGGGAGTTTATTAATTTTGGAAAAAATATTTTCTCTCAATTTTAATAAGAAAGTGTCATGTGACACATTTGATTATTAAATTAGATAGTAATATATGATACATAATATAAGTATATTTCAGTTTCAATTTTAATTTTAATGTAATTAAAAAATGTCATGTTGCACATTTTGATTGTGAAATTAGTAATTAGTCATTGATATTAATAATGATATATAAAATAGATAGAGTGGTTGAAGGATTGAGAGAGATAGAGAAAGAAAGGGAGGAGGGAAGAATTCTTTAGTTCTGGAGGGAAAGATTTGATTTCAATTGCAATAAGATACTGACATATGGCACATTTTTGTTATAAAATTAGTATGGAAGAGGAAAAAATTCTTTAATTTTGAAGGGAAAGATTTAATTTCAATTACAATAAGAGAGTGACATGTGGTACATTTTGATTGTAAAATTAGTAACGAGGAGAGGAGAATTTTGTTGTGATAAGGATGAATGATGTGGATGACCATTTTGCATGAGACTTAGTTTACCAAGGATGATTGCATTTAATTATGTTTGAAAAGTAAAGCTTCTTTGTGCTTATAAATAGCAACGTAATATGAAGCATATAGAACACACAAAAACAATAAAACACCCTTCTCTCTTTCTTTCTCTAATTATATTTCTTTATTTATTACCTCTTCCTTATTTATTTATTTAGTTATTTTATAACACGTTATCAGCACGAGACTCTGATAAAATTTTAGGAAGACTCCAGGTAACAAATTTTCATTATGTCGAAATTCTCTCATCTTGATTTTAACGCTCTTGATATATCTGGAAATAATTATTTATCATGGATACTAGATATTAAAATCCATCTTGATTCAATGGATCTTGAAGATACCATTAAGGCTGAAAATAATGTATCCCAGAAGGATAAAGCCAAAGCCATGATTTTTCTTCGTCGTCATCTTGACGAAGGATTGAAAAATGAATATCACACATTAAGAGATCCTGTAGATCTGTGGAAAGACCTCGAAGAAATGTATAATCATCAAAAGACGGTGATACCTCCTCAAGCCCGATATGTTAGAGAAAACTTTCTCAACCTTCTATGCCTCGAATGTGCTCCTGCAGTTGCAATCGAGAAAAAGGATTTAAAAATATTCTGAGCTAATTTCTTGCTTTCTTGTTGCTGAACGCAACAATGAGTTGCTCTTAAAAAAATCATGAAGCGCGCCCAGCTGGCGCCGCCCTGTTTCCTGAAGTAAATGTGGCAAATTACCCCAGAAGAGGTAAATGACAAAGTTTTAATAGCAAGAAAAATTATGGAAGGAAAAGGAATTATGTTCACAAAGGATCTCACCAGAAGTGGGATAAAGAAAGAAACAATGGGCAAAGTAAATCAATTAAGGATAAATACTTCCGTTGTGGTGGAAAGGGCCATTGGTCACGTACCTGTCGTACCCCAAGGTACCTAGTTGATCTTTATCAAGCATCCTTGAAAAAGGATGACAAAGGAAAGGAAATAAATTTTGTTTCAAATAATGAAAATTTCACCACTCATTATGATGTATCTAATTTCTTTAAGAATTCTAAAGGAAATATTGGCTATTTGATCAATGATGGAATAGTTTGATATGTGTATGTGTTTGTTAAGTATTCATGTGAATAATTTTACTGTGCATGTACTTCTACCCATTTTATTATTATTATCATTTGTCTTTGAAGAAAAATGGCAAGGACATATTCTGAAGATATTTGCCTTGCGGATAGTGCAAGTTCGCACACTATTCTTAAAAGTGATATATATTTTACCCATCTTGTGCCAAAAGAAGAATATGTTAATACTATTATTGGCTTGGGCAATGTGATAGAAGGCTCTGGAAGATCTATAATTTTGTTTTTCGGAGGAACAAAATTCATAATAAATAATGCACTATTGTCTATTAAGTCTCTGAGGAACTTATTGAGTTTCAAAGATATTCGCCGAAATGGATATCATGTTGAGACAATGAATGAGGAAAATCATAAGTATTTATATATCACAACTCATGATTCAAATAAGAAAGTTATATTAGAAAAATTACCCTCACTTTCATCTGGGTTATATTACACCAAGATTAGTGCAATTGAATCACATGCCATTGTAAACCAGAAGTTTACTAGCCCAAATGAATTCATAACTTGGCACGACCGATTGGGTCATCCGGGAACAACCATGATGCGGAGAATTATTGAAAACTCCCATGGACATTCACTAAAGAACCAGAAGATTCTTAAAACTAGTGAATTTTGTTGTGCTGCATGCTCTTAGGGAAAGTTAATTTTAATGCCATCACCAGTAAAGATTGGATTTGAGTCCTCTGAATTCCTATAAAGGATTCAAGGCGATATATGTGGACCTATTCATCCACCATGTGGATCTTTTAGATATTTTATGGTCCTGATAGACGCATTTTTGAGATGATCACATGTGTGCTTATTGTCTTCTCGCAACCTAGCGTTTGCGAGATTACTGGCTCAAATTATCGATTAAAAGCACAATTTCCAGAAAATCCAATCAAAGCAATTCGTCTTGATAATGCTGGTGAATTTACTTCCCAAACTTTTGATGCTTATTGTATGGCTAATGGAATAAGTGTTGAACATCTAGTAGTTTATGTTCACACACAAAATGGATTAGCAGAATCACTTATTAAGCGCCTCCAATTAATTGCTAGACCCTTACTTATGAGAACAAATCTCCCAACCTCGGTTTGGGGCATGCTCTTTTACATGCCGCAGCACTTATTCGATTGAGGCCAACGAGTTACCATCAGTTCTCTCCTATACAATTAGCTTTTGGCCAGCAGCCAAATGTTTTCCATTTAAGAATATTCAGGAGTGCGATATATGTTCCCATTGCACCACCTAATCGCACCAAAATGGGACCCCAAAGAAAATTGGGGATATATGTTGGATATGATTCTCCCTCTATAGTGAGGTATCTTGAGATACAAACCAGAGATGTATTTAAAGCCTAGTTTGCGGATTGTCATTTTGATGAATCAAAATTTCCAACATTAGGGGGAGAGAATAAGCTTCCTGAAAAGGAACTTAATTGAAATGCATCATCGTTAATGCATTTAGATCCTCGATCAGGGCAATATGAACTAAAAGTTCAAAAAATTATACATTTGCAACGAATAGCGAATGAATTGCCTGATGCATTTTCCGATACAAAAAGAATAACCAAATCTTATATACCAGTAAAAAATACTTCAATTTGAATTGATGTCCCAGTAGGACAAGTAGCCACTAAAGCAAATTCATGCTAGAAGCGTGGCAGGCTTGTCGGTTCCAAAGACAAAAATTCTCGAAAAAGAAAAGAGGTAAATACGATTCCTATTGAAAAAGACATAGTAGAGTCACCTACAGTTGTCCAAAATTCTGATATAGTTTTAACGCCAGAAGACGTTCAGGTACCTAAAAATTGTGAAAATGACGAGATCTCGATAAATTATGTCTTTACAGGAGAGAAATGGGACCGAAATAAGACAATTGTCAATGAAATATTTGCATATAATGTGGCATTAAATATCATACATGAAAGTAAGGATCTTGAGCCAAAATCAGTCGAAAAATGTCGACAAAGAAATGATTGGCCAAAATTGGAAGAAGGCATG
Organism: Arachis ipaensis; assembly: GCF_000816755.2. NCBI lineage: Eukaryota > Viridiplantae > Streptophyta > Magnoliopsida > Fabales > Fabaceae > Arachis > Arachis ipaensis. Next base: position 11,676,646 of record NC_029790.2, on the reverse strand, counting down.
AACGCTGAATTAGACTCACTTGCAAAACGTGAAGTCTTTGGACCTGTAGTCCGTACACCTGAAGATGTAAAACCTGTTGGATACCGATGGGTATTTGTGAAAAAACGAAATGAGAAAAATGAAACCTGTTGGATACCGATGGGTATTTGTGAAAAAAAGAAATGAGAAAAATGAAGTTGTACGCTATAAAGCTCGACTTGTAGCACAAGGTTTTTCACAAAGGCCCGGTATAGATTATGAAGAAACGTATTCCTCTGTAGTGGATGTGATAACATTGCGTTATTTGGTCAGTTTATCTGCATATCATAAACTGCATATGCATTTAATTGATGTGGTAACAACCTACTTATACGGCTCATTAGATCGTGATATCTATATGAAAGTCCCTGAAGGACTAAAGATATCTAAACCATCCAATGAATATTCACAGGGGTTATACTCAGTCAAATTGCAAAGATCTTTATATGGTCTAAAGCAATCTGGACGAATGTGGTATAATCGTCTTACTGAGTATCTAGCCAAAAATAATGATATTTGTCCATGTGTTTTCATAAAGAAATCTGCATCTGGATTCATTATAATTGCTGTGTACGTTGATGATTTAAATATCATTGGGACTCTTGAAGAGATTCCAACAATTATAAAAACTCTAAAAGAAGAGTTTGAGAAGAAAGATCTTGGAAGGACTAAATTTTGTCTCGGTCTGCAGATCGAGCATATAAAAAATGGGATCTTTATTCATCAAACAATATACACAAAGAAGATCTTGAAGAGATTTTATATGGATAAGTCACATCCATTAAATACCCCGATGATCGTAAGATCTTTAGATGTGAAAAAGGATCAATTCCGTCCTAAGGAAGAAAATGAAGATATCCTTGGTCCTGAAGTACCATATCTTAGTGCCATTGGAGCACTAATGTATCTTGCTAATAATACACGACCTGATATATCATTTGCTGTGAATTTACTAGCAAGATATAGTTCCTCTCCAACCAGAAGACATTGGAGTGGAATCAAACAGATCTTTCGATATCTTCATGGAATGGTTGATATGGGATTGTTTTATCCCTATGGATTCAAGTCACAATTAGTTGGCTATATATGCAGATGCTGGATATTTGTCTGATCCACATAAAGGGAGATCTCAAACAGGATACCTATTCACATATGGTGGTACAGCTATATCATGGATGTCCACGAAACAGACGATTGCAGCAACATCCTCTAATCATGCTGAAATACTAGTGATACATGAAGCTAGTCGCGAGTATTTTTGGCTGAGGAGTGTGATTCAATATATTCTGTCATCATGTGGACTGATTGATCAGAAGATGGCTCCAACTGTCCTGTTTGAAGATAATACAGCATGTATTGCTCAACTTAAAGGCGGATATATCAAAGGTGATAGAACAAAGCATATTTCTCCCAAATTCTTCTTCACTCATGATCTTCAAAATCAAGTGACAATTGATATCCAACAGATCCGCTCAAGTGACAATCTAGCAGATTTATACACAAAGTCACTCCCAAAATCCTCCTTTGAAAGATTGGTACATCATATTGGGATTCGTCGATTTCAAGATGTTAAATGATATCGACAAGAGGGGAAACTGTACTCTTTTTTCCTTGGTCAGGTTTTTTTTCATTGGATTTTTCTTGACAAGGTTTTTAATGAGGTAGTCTCCATCACTAAAGGATATTGTACTCTTTTTCCTTCACTAAGATTTTTTCCCATTGGGTTTTTCTTTAGTAAGGTTTTAACGAGGCAATAATCTTAAATAGTCATCCAAGGGGGAGTGTTGTGATAAAGATGAATAATGTGGATGACCATTTTCCATGAGACTTAGTTTACCAAGGATGATTGCATTTAATTATGTTTGAAAAGTAAAGCTTCTTTATGCTTATAAATAGCAAAATAATATGAAGCACATAGAACATACAAAAACAATAAAACACCTTTTTCTCTCTCTTTCTAATTATATTTCTTTATTTGTTATCTCTTTTTTATTTATTTATTTAGTTATTTTATAACAAATTTTTTAATTTTAGAGAAAAAATTTTGATTCTAATTATAATGAAAAAATAACATGCGATATATTTTAATTGTAAAATTAGAAATATACGGTAGATTTTTAATGGAAATGACGATTAACTATACACATGTTTATATTTTGTTTGAAGCTGTCAAATACGATATGCGGAGATTATACGTACTCGTAGGAGTTAGTTTAATTTCTATGGAAACGAGCTCCAATGCACGTGTCCAGGAACATGCTATCTCTCTCAATCAATACCAATACCAACACCAACGTATACATGCTCTGATCTTCGTCTTCATTAACATTATTATTATTATTATGGCGGACTTGGAGAACATGCTTCTGGAGGCAGCTGGAAGAACCAGCTCCCCGCACAGAAAGCGCCACAATAGTAATAGTACTAGTAGTAAGCCGCGAAACCAGAAATCCAAACGAGGAGATGATGGTGGAAGTGAGTCCAGAGGGGAAGACTCCGACGCCGAGGGCGGCGGAGCAAGCAAGAAGAAGCCGCCATCGTCATCAAGGAACGTTCCTCTCAAGAAGAGGTTGGACCTCACCAAAACTGAGAGGGAATTAGGCCATGAAGGAGAGTTGTTGGAGGATGATGATGATGATGATGATGATGAAGATGAAGAATCTGATGTTGGCAGTGATCTCTACAAGAATGAAGATGACAAGCAGAGGCTAGCAAACATGACTGAGCTCGAAAGAGAGATGATACTCTCCGATCGAGCTGCCAAAAAAGGCGAAAAGGAGTTCAAAGAACAATTAAGAATGAAGAGGGACACCAACAACAATGCTACTTCAAAGAACATGATCAATCATCAATCACCTCTTCCACCACCACCACCACCATCATCATCTTCCTCCAAGGTTCGTTCCTCCACCAGACACGCCGAGAGGACCGCCGCCAAAGGCGATGTCTTAAGCGAGTTGCGAGCCAAGAGGATGAAGCAGCAAGTGGTAGACACTCACCATGGAAAACCATCATCATCAAGCACCAATAAGGGGATTCCAATGAAGAAGAAAGCAGCAACTACTTCAAGTAGCTCAAGCCAGAGCGAGAGCGGTGACAGTGATAGAGATTCCTCTGAAGGGTTGGCTGATAGTGACGATGACGATGACAAGAACATGTTGAGAGAATCAAACATGCCAACGTTTGAAGAAATCAAGGAAATCACCATTAGGAGATCGAGGCTTGTGAAGTGGCTGAATGAACCATTCTTTGAAGAGTTAATTGTTGGGTGCTTTGTTAGAATTGGGATTGGAAAATCAGAGAGTGGAGCTGTTTACAGACTCTGCATGGTTCAGAGTGTTGATGGTGGCGATCCAAATAGGCACTACAAGGTTGAGAACAGAATCACTCACAAGTACCTTGTTTGTGTTTGGGGAAGTGAAAGCTCTGCCAAGAGGTTCCAAATGGCTGTGGTTTCGGATTCTTCGCCGTTGGAGAAAGAGTTCAGGCAATGGGTTAGGGAAATTGAGAGAAGTTGCAGCCACATGCCGAGTAAGGCGAGTGTTTTGGACAAGAGAGAGGCCATTAGAAGAACGAATAACTATGTCTACTCTGCAGCCACTGTGAAGCAGATGCTGGAGGAGAAGAAAGCCGCGCCTACTCGGCCGCTTAATGTCGCGGTTGAGAAGGACAAGCTGAAGAGGCTGATGGAGGTAGCAAAGAGCAAGAACGATGAGGCCGAGGTGCAGAGGATCTGCGCCAAGCTCCTGGAATTGGACGCGGCGCGCGAAGCCAGGGATAAGGACAGCAGGGCTAAAAGATTAGCTGAGATGAACAGAAAGAACAAGGTTGATAATTTCAAGAACTTGTCTGAGCATAGGAATTTGCAGGTGAATTTGAAATTGGGTGAGGCAGGGTATGATCCATTCTCTAGGAGGTGGACAAGGTCTAGGAATTACTACAATGCAGAAGGGAAAGAGATTAAACAAGAAGAGAGTCATCAAGTTAGTAATAATAGAGAGAAGCATGAAATTAAGGTTGAAGAACCAAGTGTGTCAGCAGGTAATGCTGTTGGGTTTAAAGCCACAGAAGCAGCACTGGAAGCTGCTGCAAGTGCAGGGAAATTGGTGGATACTTTGGCTCCGGTGGATTGCGGAACAGAATCAAACATGATGCATGATTTCGAGTTGCCTATTTCACTGGCTGAACTTAAGGATTTGGGCGGACCACAGGGATTGAAGAATGGGTTCTTGGCAAGGAAACAGAAGATAGAAGCAACGGTTGGGTTGCAGGTGCCTGAAAACGATGGAGGTAGGCATGCTCTCACATTAACTATCAGCGACTACAAGAGAAGAAGAGGGCTGTTGTAGAGTATTCAGTTTCAATTTTTTTACTTCAATCATATTCTTTTGACAAGTAGAAAATGTTGTCACCAGATATTTTTTGAGCACTTAGTATTTAATGTGTTTGTTCATCTGTGTTCTGGTGGTTGAGACATCCACTATTTCTTGAAAACACAATAATCATGCTATAATTGTTTCTGGCATTGTTTATACTTGGTAGAATCTTGGGGAAGCAAAAAGGAACATTCTATATGAACAGAAAAATGAATATCAAGATATTTACAAATGTACAAAAGTGAAAAGAAGGAGCATTATTCACAGTCACAACAATGTGGAACAAGAATGTACTATTTACAATGTTGGCAGAATCCTAAACAAGAATCTGAGACTTGGCGGCATCGCGAGAGCATTTAGCCCTCCCACTCTTGCTCAGTGCACAAGCACATGTCTCAAGAATCTCAAGGTCCTCTTCCCAGCACAACATGGCTGCTGTCTCAGGATTCTTTAAGAACATCTTGGATGCAAGGAAGCCGGCTAATGTCCATGTCTGATAAAGCCGGGCCTGTTTCCCGATGAACTTGCCGGTGCGAGTGTCATAGTATTCCGGCCATGAATCAACTGGAAGCCTTTTCTCAGCCAAAGCAACTGCATCCTCAGCAAGTTCAGTTCTCCCCATTTTGATGCATGCAAGTGTAAACTGAATGACAAAAATGAATCACATATTAAACCAAAGGGGAAAGGGTAAATAATTATGAAACGACACCATTGAACTTCCATGATCATAATATTCCCATAAAGAAAAATTTACCTGCCATAGAAGTGTTGGCCAAGATCCACCATTGTGATATGACCAAGGGCTGCACAAGTTGAAATGTGTCTTAGAATCAACTCTGACTATAAAGTCACCAAAGTACTAAAACATCTAAACAACACCATAAAAGGAAAAGAATTAAAGAAATTTATACGTATTCTTTGGGTCACTGCCAGTGATTATGCGCCATTCCTCAGACTCCAAGGCAGGATAGCATATCTTAAGAGGCATGTGGCCAACAAGATCATCCCATTTTGCTTCTATGAGATTCAGAATGGACTTATTCTGTTTTGGGGTACCCAAAGATGAAACAATGGACCACAGGTTCCCAAGCATGAAGAACCTGAAATCCATGTGTGCCGGTTGAAGGTTTCCAATGAGATATCCCCCTTCCTGTGGAACCCAATCCATTAGCCACAGAGGAATCTGTTCTGGATATATGTTGAATTTGTTGGTGGCATCCAACGAATACTCTTCTGTTTTGTACCGGTATATCTCGTTCATCTTTTTCATATCCAACCAATAGTATTCTCTAATGTGGAATGAGAGTGCACTCAGCCTGTTGTTGATTTCTCTAACCAGATTCTTGGATCCATCATCCACCTTAACCATCTCACGGGCTGATCGTAGAGCTGAGTAAAACAACGCCTGCAAACCAAAGTAAAATAATTAGCTAACTAATATGTTGAATCTAAACCCTTGTTATCTATATCAAAATCTTCCTCACTCACTTGAATCTCAAGAGGGTGACCATGAATTCCCATCCTCCTATCTATCATGCAAGAACCATCAGTCACCAACAGAGATGGGAACATATCGAAGCCATCGGTTAAACACAAGTTAAGGATCATCTCTAAGCCTGTCTGAACATCCACCCTTTCTTGCAAGCTGTAATCACCGGTCAGCTTCCCATAAGCCCTCAGCAAAATGATCCACCACAATCCTATGTCAACCACAACCAACCATAAAGTACCAATCTTCCAAATAAGATTATTATTACAAAAATTCTCAGAAATACTAACCTGAATCTACCGGCGCAACACGACCAATAGCTGATTCCCCAAAGTCAGGATCCAAAACTTCTTCTACCTTTTCTTCATCAACTTGCATGGTTTTAACTTTGAAGCTCGCAGGCATCAACCCCTGCCCTGGGCTATAGCAGTCCACAGTTTTCTCCCAACTCTGTTGCAATACCAAACATTATATCATCAAAGAGAAAAGTGAGAGTATTGATTGAATAATATATAGGAGGTACCTGGAGTTGCAAGGTATGAAGGAGAAAGTTCTTGACGATTTCATTTTCCCCCTTGAGCAAGAAAGCAAGGGCTGAAGGGATGAAATCCCGAATGAAGACCTGATCATAATTCAAAGACTCCTCACTGGAATCATTTGCAGCCACCGTTCCCACAGGGGTGTCACAATACGTAACAAGTGCCTCTTGCAACAGCTTCCATGCCTCTCTTTCCACGTCTGTCTCCTCCTCACCATTGTTGTTGATAATTGGAGCAGCCACACCCTCAGATACCTTATTCTCTGATCTTGCATTATCTTCTTCACCCCCAGCTTCTAATTCAGACTCTTTGTCCGCTGATTTTTCGACAACTAACTGCTTCTCATCGATGCCATTGTCCGTCTTTATGTAAACCTTCTCAATCTCCAGATTCTTTTTGTCATTCACACTTGACTTCCGAGGCTTCAATCCAAGTTCATTCACGGTAGCAGTGGTGACGTCGCCGTTGATTCTGGTTGCGGCCGGTGAACGGAATATTTGAGGCCTTGAAGTTAAATGGCTAAAATATCTTGAAGAGGGTAACCGAAAAGCTCTGTGGTTACCGTTCATTATTCGTGCAAAACCCAACATGCGAAGAGGGTAGTGAATGTTGTTGGTAGAAGAAAGGTTATTAGACATTGCACGAGGAGTAGTGGGGTGACATCTTGCAAGAAACGATGAAGAATTCTTGCAACTAATGAGCATCCTCGGAGATGGTTTCATGCTGCAAATGCTAATAAGGTTCGTACCGATCATAACATGAATATCCAGGGAAACAAAAAAAGAATTCAAGAACGTAACTGAATAACTAACTGTCAATACGAAGGTGGTTAGAATGTGACATTTTATTTTATTTATTTATTATTATTATATAGGCGAAACTGCGATGCGCAAGGAACAAAGATTCTAATTTCGCTCACACTTTTCACGTTGATTTTTCATTTTCCACCAATTTTGGCAAACAAATTATTTTAAGATGATTTATGGGATACTCTATCTCACATGTGGATGATCTATAAGTAACTATTGGATGATGATCTTCGTTTTGTGATCAGTGAAATGTTCCGTTATGCTCGGGTCAGCATTCAGGAACTAGGACCTTTTTCTTTTTTTTTACTACCCTTCCTCCTTTGTTGGAAAATTCGGTCTTAGAATGTGCTTTTAATAAGTTCTATTTAATTCATGTTGCCATGTTAATTCACTTTAATAAATTTTAGAAACTAACTCAAATATATTATTTCAGTGTCATTATAAAAGCCACATAAAAACATAATCAATTTTACGCTATATAAACTGAAGACAAATATTACTTTGACAAAAATATGCTACTTAGAAAATTCATAACTCATATAAGAAAATGAAAAAGAAAAAAAAACTCCATATCACCAAAAAAATTCATTATTTTTAATTAATATTTTTAGTTATTAATTTAATTTTTTTAGTCTAACAATTTAATAATATATTTTTAATTTTAATTTTTAAATATTGTTGATTAACTACTGATAAAAACTAGGGGTGCACATGGTCCGGTCCGATCCGAAGACTCGGCCCGACCCCGAACACTTTAGGGGCTAATTTGGTGTGATTTTACCGGGTTTAGGGTCGGGTAAGGGTCTCAAAAATAGACCCGGTCATTATTTTGGGTCGGATCCGAGCTATAGCTCAAGTCACCCGAACTCGATCCGGTGGCCCAGTCATCATACATAATTAATATTTTATATTATTAGTGATGGATCATGGTTATTCTTATGTGGAATTTAAGTATTGTAAACCTTAGTATTTTGTGTTATTAATCATTATAAGATTACAAGTTAATGTTTTATGTTTAGAATGCATAAGACTTTAGACTAATGCATAATATTGTGTTATTTGTATTGATTTAAATATTTGGTGTTATTAGACAATATTAATATTAATTGTGCTCCTTCTTGATCGTGTGGTGCTCCTTACTTGTTAGCTAAAGGACATTTGACTTCAAGTCATCCCAACATCTCTGTTGATGGAAAAATGGTATGAATTGAGTTATTAGAATTGCCTAGCATCTATCTCCTGTGAGACCTTGAGAGAACTCAATGACTACCGAGAGCTCTGCTAGGGTTTCGACAGAGGAAGTGGATCTGGTTCAACGAAGTACGAAGAAGGTCAAGTCTCGCGAGGAATTAGATCTAAATCGACAAGGAGACAGGGTGGATCTTGATCAAGACATTTCTCATAAAACAGATGGCAAGAACAAAAGTTCGTATAAGGAGTGCCTACTCTCGTCCCCAGGCGGCTTGGTAGATAATATGTCTACTCATAGCGATGACATGGGCGAGGATCAGCCTAATCCGGAAGACCAATGGTATAGGGAGGAGGAGGACCTAAGTGTTAAACCTTTCGATCCATGCCCCATTATCCTAGTGTCCAAGGAAGAGTTTGAGGACTGGTGCAAGCCGTGGAAGAATGCGCTGATCGTTAAAGTTCTAGGCAAGAGAGTAGCCCTAGGTTTCATCGAGCAGCGTTTGCAGCGTGACTGGGCACAGAAAGGGAAGATCAGCGTGATTGACATGGACCGAGACTACTACTTGGTGCACTTTGCTGAAGAAGAGGATTACTCCCATGCTCTTATGGGAGGACCATGGATGATCGCAGGACATTATCTTATTGTTCAGAGATGGAGACCTTTCTTCTTAACGACCGAGAACCATGTGAGAAAGATTGCTGCCTGGATTCGCATCCCCAACCTTCCTATTGAGCTATATAACCACCGTTTCCTATGGAGGGTAGGTTCAACTATTGGGCATATGCTGAAAATTGATCGCGACCTCTATACACTCAAGAGGAAAATTTGCGAGGATTTGCGTCGAGATTGACTTGTCAAAAAAATTAGTGCCCAGAATTTCTGTTCTTGGAAACACGTTAAATATTGAATATGAAGGTCTACATCTTATCTACTTCTCCTGTGGAAAATATGGCCATAAGGTGAAATAGTGCAGTGAAGATGGTGGGAATAAGCTTGTTCAACCGGCAATGGAGATGGGAGGCGGAGCGGAGAGAGCGACAGCGGTAAGGAGTAGGTAGGGCTGAGGTCAGCACTGGGGAAGTAAATCGGGAAACTTCGGATAATCAGGAACACATTAATGACTATATCATGCAACGGGAAAATCAAAATCCCCCTGATTTTGGCCCCTGGATGATGGTAAGGAGGTACCAAAGAAGAAAACAGGAGAAAATTCCAAGGAATAATAAAAAACAAAGTCAAATCTCTACTGCCATGCCTCATAAGGAAAGTAACGACAATATGAAGAACACCTTTAATGAGGGAGGATCCAGATTTAATGCCTTGTATGAGGAAAGGGATGATGAGATGCAAGATAATCTGCAAACGGAAGAGGCCATGCATAGTGGGTCCAAATTGGTGATTTCAGACCAGGCTTCTATAAAAGATCATTCTAATAAAGAACCAGACTATTCCAAGCCCATTAACAAGGCCCCTGATCGAGCTCTTGTCTCAACCCTTCCTAAACCAAATGAGAGCAATGCTGGGCCGCCGAGTCAAGCCCGAAACCAACTGAACAAAGAGGAAGGAGCTAAAGTGTATTTAAGGAAACCCGGAGTGGGTAAAAACCCGCAGGGACCCCAAAAAAACTACTGCCCTGAAGATTGGGCCTATGCTAACAAAAAAAGGATTTAAACCCAAACAAAAACTGATGGACAAGGGTGTACTCTCCCTGGGGGTTGCTATCAACAACATGGACAACACGGCATCTTCATCCTCCAAGAACACGGATCGAGAGCTTATGGAAGGAGCCATTCTTGATAGGATGAGGGAAGTCACGAAACAGCAATGGGAAGACTACCAGCTAGCGACAAACCTTAACAGAATATCTGAGACCAACGCGAACCACAAACCCCTCTTAAACCAGGACAGTCTGCGCCGTGAAACCCCTGTGTTGATGGGGGAGGATGGAGACAGTAGAGGGGCTCCAAGCGAGCAACAGGGCACAGCCAAGGAGGGAAATAAAAAGTCCACCAAGGGTAAGGAACCGATGTTCCATGCAAAGGCTTCCGAGGTTATGGGGGGCAGCGCCTAGGGCTTCTAGTCGAGGTATCTTGGGTCTGGATGACCATCTTTTTTGTCTAGCTGATCATGAATTTTATAGTTTGGAATTGTAGAGGAGCTGGAGGTAAGGGATTTTCTACTCTTATTAGAGATCTGAGGAAGGACCTTGATGTGAATTTTGTCATTTTGCTGGAAACCCACATTAGCGGTGTTCGGGGAGAGAGGGTCAGGAACAGAATTGGGCTAAATGGTAGTTTTGTGGTGGAGGCGAGAGGGCAGTCAGGAGGCATCTGGTGTTTGTGGGACTCAAACTTTTGGAAGGTGGAGGTGATGAGCCATACTTTTCAATTTGTCCACATGAAGATAAAAGACAAGAATGCAAATCAGTGATTGCTTACAGCCGTTTATGGGAGCCCGAATAGAGGTTTCAGGAAATCTCTTTGGGAGGATCTTCGTGAAATCAGCAGGGATGCTAGCATTCCTTGGTGTGCCATAGGTGATTTTAATTCCATTATGTATGATCATGAACGGAGTGGGGGGGGCTATGCTTCGACAGGGCGGGGCGTGCCTCGATTTTAATGCTTGCTTGTCTGACTGTGGTCTACTTGATCTTGGATACTCGGGCTGCCCGTATACTTGGAAAAGAGGTTCTCTGGCAGAAAGGCTTGATAGGGGTCTTACCAATCCCGACTGGCAGATCACCTTTCTAGGAGCTTCCATCCAGCACTTGCCAGACCTGAAGTCTAATCACTCTCTTCTATTTCTTCGTCTTGCCCCTAAGGCTCCTCCTAATAAGGGAAGGAGGCCCTTCAGATTTCTGGCCGCTTGGCTGGACCACCCTGACTTTGATGATGTTGTTAACAGAGGTTGGAACCTTCAGAGGAATTGGAATTCATGTATGGAAAACTTCCAGCAGGTGTTAAAAAATTGGAACCATAATGTCTTTGGTAATATTCACCGGAGAAAATCAAAGATTTTAAGGAGGCTTCAAGGCATCAAAAATAGTCTCAATATGAACCCGAACCTCTATTTGGAGAAACTGCAGAGGGATCTCTGGGAGGAATATGAGGAGATCTTGGCCCAAGAGGAGCTTCTTTGGTTCCAAAAATCACGTTGTAATTGGTTAGAGTTTGGGGACCGTAATACCAAATTTTTCCATACTTCAACTATGGCCCGGAGAAGAAGAAACCAGATTGAGGCTCTACAGGACAATAATGGGAATTGGGTATATGAGCGCACAACCCTGGAAACAATGGCAACTAGCTTCTATAGCCGGCTGTACACCGAGGACGTTCCAGACACCCCTTTCGTTCTGAAGAACTACTTCCCACCTCTTGATACAAATGACCTTGCAAGCATTGATAGTAGCATTTCCCGGATGGAAATAAAGAGTGCTCTGTTCTCTATGGGGAGCTTCAAGGCCCCGGAAAAAGATGGAATCCAGGCTATGTTCTATCAGAAGAAATGGGATAGTGTAGGAACGGACCTGTGCAGATTGGTTGAAAAAATTCTCAACAGGCCCTCGGAGGTTTGGGAGATTAATGAGACCCTTATCACTCTCATTCCAAAGGTCGAGCCTATAGTCTCTCTGAAGCAAATGCGCCCTATCTCTCTATGCAATGTCTCCTATAAGGTCATTACTAAAATTTTATCGAGAAGGCTGAGAGGTATCATGGAGAAAGTGGTGAAGCCGACTCAAAGCAGCTTTGTTCCAGGAAGGCATACCTCGGATAATATTATTATCACCAAGGAAGTCATAAACTACATGCGTAATAGGAAAGGCAAGAAAGGTTGGATGACAATCAAGATCGATTTAGAGAAGGCGTATGACAGGCTGAACTGGAGCTTTATTAAGGATACCTTGCAGGATATTGGGCTGCCAGAGTATATGGTGAACATTATTTATGCTTGTATCTCGACGGCTAGGATGAGGGTCTTATGGAATGGTGAAGCTTTAGAGGAGTTCGCCCCCTCTAGAGGCATTCGGCAGGGGGACCCCCTCTCGCCCTACTTGTTTGTTCTCTGTATTAAGCGCCTATCTCAACTTATCAGTGTGGCGTTGGATATGGATGTATGGAAACCTATTAAGCTGTGTAAGGAGGGCCCAGCCCTCTCACATCTTTGCTTCACAGACGACCTAATCCTCTTTGCAGAAGCTTCAATTGGATAGGCTGAGTGATGCGTGGCAGAAGTTAACCAATTAAGAGAATTCAAATAAAAGAATAGTGTTGCACGTATAGCTCTTAACCAGCTAAGATCTGCCTCACCAATTTAAAAGAGGTTGTCACAAATTTTAGAAATAAAAATATTGGGAGTATGAATCCCAGGTCGTCTCCCAACGAGTTGCAGAAAAGAGTGCTAATTTATTAATCAAAAAATTTCTAGAAAGTTTAAGTCGGATAATGAGTAATTAAAAGTAATTGTAAATTAAAGCAATTAACTAAGAATTATTATTAATATTAAAATGTCTTGACTGGGGGAATAATTAATTGGAAGTTCTATCCTTGTTGGAATCTTCTCAAGTGTAGTGTAAAGAGGTTGTTGTTTCACTTGGTTAACCCTTACTGAATAAGGGAAATTATAGTGATTGAACTAACTCTTACCCGCAATTCCTAGTCCTCTCCCTTGGGGAGGTCTAGTGTTAGTAGGTACAAAATTAGCCTACAACGTCCAATGTAACTAAGCACTTGAGCATTCCAACTCAAGTGTCTCCTCTTAATTAACCCCCATGTCAAGTGGAATTTCTACTCCATTGACATGGATTTAATAATCATAAAAATATAAGAAGACATAATCGAATAAAAT
>NC_029790.2:11655985-11659449 GCF_000816755.2 Arachis ipaensis | reverse complement strand
TCTCCCTTGGGGAGGTCTAGTGTTAGTAGGTATAGAATTAGCCTACAACGTCCAATGTAACTAAGCACTTGAGCATTCCAACTCAAGTGTCTCCTCTTAATTAACCCCCATGTCAAGTGGAATTTCTACTCCATTGACATGGATTTAATAATCATAAAAATATAAGAAGACATAATCGAATAAAATAAATAGAGAGAATTAAAATTAATTAAAAATAAAAATAACTCTATATATTAATAAACTCAAAATGTAACATACTTAATTGAATAGAGTCAATAATCAACTGAAAAGAGTAAAGGATAAAGGAACAAACTAAAGTAGTGTCTTCACAGAGGTAATGGCTCTTCAACATCCACAATCCAAAACAAAAGCATAAACTATCAATGTAACACTAATCTAGATTCAGATCTAAAACTAAAGTAATCATAATGTGATGAATCTCAATGTGTGTGGATGCCTCTTGAGTCTCTGCATGTTCCCTCGCTTTATTATGTGTTTTTGGGCCGAAAATTAGGTTAAAACGCGGCCCAAAATTGTCTCCAGCGTATCCTGTAATTTCTACAGACCGCGCAGGTCACGCGTACGCGTCGTCCACGCGTTCGCGTCATTCAGCGATTTTCCTTGCCACGCATTCGCGTCGTTCACGCGTTCGCGTCATTCGTGCAGATTCCAATCCATGCGTTTGCGTCAAGCACGCGTTCGCGTCGCTGCGATTTCTCCAATTCGCGCATTCGCGTGAGCCATGCGCTCGCGTCAGTGTTCACTGGTCATCTCCTTGGTTTCTTGTGTTCCTTCCATTTTTGCAAGCTTCCTTTCCATTTTCTAAGCCATTCCAGACCTCTGAGGCCTGAAACACTTAACACACAGATCACGGTATCGAATGGTATAAAGGAGGATAAAAATACATAATTAAAAGATCTCTAGGAAGCAAGTTTTCAACCATGGAACAATTTTGGGAAGGAATTGTAAATACATGCTAATCATATGACTAAGTGGGTAAGGACTTGATAAAAGCACACAATTAAACACAATATAAATCATAAAATAATGGTTTATCACTAAGACTATTAACAAAGTGTTATCTGCCTTTTGTGATAGCTCTGGCCAAAAAGTTAACAAGGAGAAGACGCACATTTTCTTCTCCAAAAATGTTTGTCACACTGTCAAGGATGACATTAGGCAGGTCCTTTAATTCTCTATCACGCAGGACTTGGGTAAATATCTGGGTGTTCCAATCATCCACTCTAGAGTGACAAAAAATACTTATAATGATATCATCCTCAAGCTTCAATCGCGCTTGAACAATTGGAAGGCATCTTCCCTGTCCTTGCCAGGGAGATCAACCCTGGTGAAATTTGTCCTTACTTCTTTACCTAGTTATACTATGCAAACTGCTTTTCTGCCTGTCTCTACTTGTAATATTATTGACTCTAAATGCAGGAACTTCCTATGGGGGGAAACAGAGAATGTCAAAAAGGTCCACCTGGTTAGCTGGAAAAAAGTTAACATGCCGAAAGCAAAAGGCGGCTTGGGTATCCGACATGCAAGAACCTTAAATCATGCTTTCATGATGAAGGTTGGTTGGGGGTTGGTTGAGAAAAGAGATAGCCTTTGGGCTAAAGCATTGAGGACTAAATACAAATGCGGTAATGACATCATTCCTGACATCAGGAGGAGATCCAAGGATTCTAATCTATGGAAAGGGGTTTGTTCAGCTTGGAAAGATGTTGAGAGGAACACGTCTTGGCGTATTGGAGATGGTACAAGCATAAACTTTTGGAACCACAATTGGGTGGCAAAAGCAGGACCTTTGGACCAATACTCAAAAAAAGTAATTAATCCAAATGATTATCAATGGATGTTAAATGATTTCCCCTTGTTTCAGGTGATTGGGACTTGGAAAAAATTCGTGAATGGATCCCAGAGAATTAGGTTTCTAAGATTGCTGCTATGGCCCTCCATCCCTGTGGAAGAATGTTGATCAGGCTGCCTGGGATCCTAGTGCAGATGGAATGTTTACTGTGAAATCAGCTTATGAAGCTTTGAATACGAACCCCACTGAAAATGATCACGTGTTTCGGCTTATTTGGGACTGGAAAGGACCTGAGAGGATTAGAACCTTTCTGTGGCTACTGGCTAATGATGCTCTTCTTACCAATCACAACCGAAGAAGGAGAAACATGACTAGTGAAGCAGATTGTCCAAGGTGCAATTCCAATGAGGAAACTGTCTTACATGCGGTCAGGGATTGTCCTACAGCGAGGTTAGTTTGGCGAGCTCTTCTATCTCATCAGAGGAATCAATATTTCTTCAACTTGGATATTCGCGACTGGATATGCTCGAACCTAGAAGCAAGGGACTCCTGAGCCATTACCTTCGGTGTTGGAGCTTCCTCCCTTTGGTATCTTCGGAACAAGTTTGTTTTTGAAGGCTCATTCACTATGCCAAGAGATGTTGCTACCTCCATTATAGTCCACACCAAAGAGATTTCAAACTGGTGCCGGAAAAAAGTCATCCCACGCTCGATAAACACCAATTCTGAGTTGTATTAGATGGATTCCCCCTGATGGGGGGTATTATTAAAATAAATGTGGATGGTTCGGTCTTTGCTCAGACAAATAATGTTGCGTGTGGAGGTGTGGTCAGAGATTCTATGGGAACTCACCTCATGAGTTTCACTTGTAATCTTGGAAATTGCTCAACCATGCACGCTGAACTTTGGGCTATTATCAAAGGCCTCCAAATTGCAGCTGCTAATGGGATGAATGATGTGATTATTGAATCGGACTCGCAAATGGCCATTAAGCTCGTTCGAGAAGGCTGCCCCCTGTCGCACCCGTGCTATCCCTTACTGCAAGATATTAGTATTCTGGTCCGTCGAATCCACCACATGAGTATGCGACATACCCTCCGTGAAGCGAACGTTTGTGTGGACGTCATGGCCAAGAAGGGACATCAGCTTGGATTTGGCTTGCATTTATTTGATCATCCTATTCCTGAGATATATCTTCCTATGCTTTTTGATTGTGCGGGTTATTATAGGCTTAGAGGCTCTGCGTAGCCGGGTTCTATTTTCTGGTTTTCGGGGTCCCTGACCCCTCCTCACTCAGCAAAAAAAAAAGTATTAATTGTGGTTATGCTTTAATTTTGAAGAAGGGTTTGTTCTTATTATATTTTTCTAAGTGAATTTTACCATGTCAAATAATGATTGGAGTTTTAAAAATTTGGATATTTTTACGTGCTAGCTTACTAGAAGGTATTAACGTACTGTAATATTAATGGCTCGATTTTCACCCGATTTTTACCCGGTATAATTGTGGCCCAAAAGTGTGTTGGTTTCATCGGGTTTAGCGTCGAATTTGGGTCTAATAAATAGACCCGGTGTATATTTCGAACCGGATCTAGGTCACATCAAATCCGGCTTCACCCGACCTATATGCACCCCTACTAAAAACAATAAATTT
>NC_029790.2:11648777-11655161 GCF_000816755.2 Arachis ipaensis | reverse complement strand
TGGATATCAAATCAATTATTCTATATAAAATATTTATTGAAATATAAAATACTGGTTATTATAATTGTGTGTGGGCTAAGCAACAGAGATGACGTGGGCCAGAGAGAGAGAGACAGAGGTGTGGTGATGTGGTGGTGAGAGTGTGATACTAATACCATATCCATTCATTTCATGATTTGGAGAGGGAAGGGGGGCGGCAATGGCTATTGCCTTTCCAATTCAGCGCTTCTACGATATTCCCATCTCTCTCTCCACCTGTTCCCCTCGCTGCATTTCAGGCCACTCTCAGGCTAAAGGTTTTGCAGTTCCACGGAGGAAAGCATTGTCCTTGTCCTTGTCCTTGCTCCTACCAACTTACATTCTCTCTGGCTCTGCTGCATTGGCTCAGCACTCCCCTGTGCTGCGCGAATACGTAGACTCATTTGATGGCTATTCATTCAGGTACCCCAGCAACTGGATCCAAGTGCGTGGTGCCGGTGCTGACATCTTCTTCAGAGACCCTTATGTTCTCGATGAAAACATATCTGTTGAGATCTCCTCTCCATCATCTTCCAGATACAAGACTGTTCAGGACTTGGGTTCACCCCAAGAAGCCGGCAAAAAGGTTCTCAGGCAATATCTCACTGAATTCATGTCTACGAGGCTTGGTGTTAGACGCGAATCCAACATCCTTTCCACCTCTTCCAGAGTTGCCGATGATGGCAAGTTGTACTATCAAGTTGAGGTTGCCTCACAGTTTCAATTACAATGATTATTTTTCTTTCAGTATGAGCTTCATTTCCATGTCCTGAATTGAATTGAATGTGTAGGTAAACATCAAGTCATATGCAAACAACAATGAGCTTGCTGTTATGCCACAAGAGCGGGTGGTACGCATGGAATGGGATCGGAGGTATCTTTCAGTACTTGGAGTTGAAAACAATCAACTCTATGAGTTGAGATTGCAAGTGCCAGAGAATGTCTTTACAGAGGAACAAAATGATCTTCGTCAAGTCATGGATTCTTTTCGTGTCAACAAGATTGCTGCTTAGGAAGATAATATAATATATATTCACTTTCTCTTGTAAGTTTATTATTGTTCCTCTCATCCTCAATACACAAGGAAAATTTGCACTACATACTCAAATGTTATTGCTTAGATGAGTAACCTAACCGAACTAAAAGTTTATTCTTAAATAAATTGAAAGTACAAGGTTATGATCTGACTTCAAATTCACCTGCACGGCTAACAGCTCGAAAACCTTTGAAGAAACGGTAAGGAACAGTTTTCAAATCCAGTTTATCTATTTTCAGGCCAGAGAGAGCAACACCCATCATCTTAAAACCCACTCTAAATGTGGGGAAGGTGTGAAGACGCTCCAATCCAGTCTCAAGCACCAACGTTCCAGACATTGAAGGGGCTTTATCTTTTGGGATCCGACCAATGTTCCAATTGCATGTCTGATAAAATAGAATACAAAGAAAGCTTCATTTCTTCAAATTGCATGCTGAAATATGGAGCAAAGTAGATTGTATTTGATAAAAATTAACAGAAAGGTTGCTGCTTGTTAGGTACCTTGTCAGCAAGGATGTTTACTGTTCCATGATTTGAGGTAAGATCTGCAGATAAAATGCATGAAGGAAGCTGAAACTGAACTGTAACTAAATCAATAGTCTTTCCATGATTATTTCTTGAACCAACCATTACATTAAGACGGCATGTCCCACCATTCGATGTCAACTGTGGCTTTACATATAATGGGGTGCTCTTCAATTTTCTAACCCTGAAACAAGATGAAATATCAAAAATATTGAGAAAGAGAAAATTGGGAATATAATGGAATGGAATTCATTTCGCAATTACTTTTCTTTATCCAAACTCAGTTTTCAAATTCTGATTCAGACATTAACATAAAGCTGGATACCTTACCTGTAACTCATAAGTTTAAATTGTCCATCAGGAGGCACAAATGAAAGAATCTGATGGGATTCCCATTGGCGAAATCTAACACATGGATGGAACCTCACTTGGTCTAGGATCGAAGGATTTGTAAATGAAAGTGTCATGTCAGGAAGACCACTGATATGGGAATTTACTTTAACTTGACCATAGACCTCACATTTCATCAGAGCTCCATCCCTAAATCAACAGAGGTGTTTAGCAGCAAGTATAAAAGAAATGCTGCATAAGATTTAAACTACTAAGGAGGAACCTTGAGATGATCTTAGATAAATGCCAGCTAGAATCAGTAGTATACTGTTAGCTAAACTTGGAGATGCGTACATGCAAGACTTCATGGCTTGGGTGAGCTAAGAACTGTTTCTACTAAAATGATCCAATATTAAAAATTGAGAGATGAGAATGAGTATATAGACCTGTTTATTGTAGCATCCATTTCTTCAGCAAGATCTATATAAACTTCATTCTGGGCATACTTTGGATCTGCTGTTCTCCAGGGAACACCAGAAGCTGATGCACCAGGAAGGGTGTCACTCACATTGGAACTGGTGCCAGTGACAACACTCAAGACTTTACTAACAATATTTGGTGGAGCTATCATCTCTTGCAGGATGTTAGGTTCCGTAGTTAGTGGGAAGCCATTGTCTATCATCTCATCCAGCAGCTACAATAACAACAAGTATAAAGGGACCAAAATCCTTAGCAGCATTTCGTTTCACATGAAATTCAGAAGAAAAAAGCACCTCATAAACAATGACAAAGTTGTCTTTAATCAAGTCTTCGTTCAAACCCCCAAGATAATCATTGAGGACATCTGCTACCCTACAAAGGAACTGAAGAATAATCAGACAGTTAAAAACAAAGAGAGTTGCTATTAAGAAATTGTGAGCTGCAATGGGAAGGGAATGTATAACGAAAAGTATACCTCAATGGCCATCAATGGTGGCATCTCAACTTGGGTGCAAGCCAGAAAGGTGATTCCCTCACGAAAAACTTGGAAAAGATAATGTGTGGGAGAAGCAATCACTGGAAGTTGCTATTAAGAAAGAAAGTGTAAAGGGAAGAAGCGGAGAAGAAAAATTAATGAAGGTAAAATGTGAGAAGGATACCCCAAAGGAATGAGCTTGAGAAATGGATTGGTCCCAGAACCAGGAACATATGGAGCGATCGACGCGGTGGCCAGTGAGCTGTTTCTCTAGAATCACCTCTCTGCGGCGGAATCAGAGATTCAGAACAACCATATGTTCAATTACTCTTTAAAAAGTGATGAATTGAGAATAGGAAATACAGTAATACCCGGAATTGGAGAGAAGGAATATGCATTGCAACATTTCTGTAGAGAGAGTCCAGAGATCCGAGGAAGATGATGATTGCACTCTTCCTCTCAAATACTTATACAACGGTTTTTCTTTTTTGGTGTCTGAGATAACGGTTTTTCAGTTATTCACTCTTTACCTCTATGCTTTAAAAAAGTCAATTATATTTATCTTCTCTGCAGAAATCTTTCTTTTTTTTTTAATTTAATATTCAGCTTTCAAAATTTTATGGAGCATATTATTTATTTATTTACTTTCCTTTCCGTGAAGAATCTGGTGCTATTATTTTTAGATTAAAATAGTTTATATTATTTTTTACTATACATTTTATTGAAAATTTGGATTATATTTTTCTGTTCGCATAAAATTTGCATAAAATCGTATAAAATGCAAGTATAATTTCAATTCTTACCTGCTTTGCACAAAAACAATTTTATATCGGAGAGATATTTGTAAAAAGATGATTCTATGATGCCTGCTCTTTGGATGTTTAAGTTGTCTATTAAATTGTTAATCCCTACGTTGGAGGAGAAGGAGCGGCAACGAACGAAGAGAAAATAAAAAATAGAAAAGAAGAAAAAGGAAAATTTGATTTACATTCTCAAAGGAGTGTCATTATTTCACTAAGTAATTTGACAATAGAATATTAATTATCGTGTACACAATTTTGCATTTGAATTTCTCTAAACTATATGCGAATCCAAAATAATCATTATGCATTTATGCACTATATCTCTAATCTCTGCTTTCAAATTTCAAAGATAATCCACTGCTTCTTGCATTTACATGTTCGGCAGTAAACAATTCAGACAATACTAAATGCTGACTGAAAGGTAGATGAGACCCTTGAGGCAAGTGTCCTAGCAGCAAATTGTTGAACTTGATTCTTAGCATCTGCAAGATACACAACAAAGCAGACATGTTATCCGTTGAGTTCACATGCATGATGAAGCAGAGTTGAGAATCCCTCTTTCAATGCCAATATCCATGGCCCCACAAATTTAAGAAGATGAATGAGTAGCAAACCTTTTCTGCATTTGGTGAAACCAACAATATTTGCAATACTGAGAGTCAAACAAACTCCTACAACTAGGATGTAATCAGCTTCAAACCTTATGAGCGAGAATATTGACAACAAAAGCCATATACCTGCCTATACAACATTACAACAACAACAAAATGAAGGAAAATTTATGCTGATTTACCAGAGAACATATCTAAGCAATGCAAATTTAACACAACTACTTGCTATCTATATCCAAAGCTTAAGTCAATTGATGAATGATGATCCTTGTTTTTTTATCATAGAACCCTGTTTAGTATTTACATTAAAGCAGTGCATTGCGATATAAATTTAACCATGCCATGTTCTCTTACGTTCAAGTAAAGGGTCCACCAGAAAAGCCATGAATCTTTCTTGTTCAACCGAGCCATTGACTGTGGATTTAAGAAAAAAAACAAACATGAGAGAGATTGATATATTGTACTGAAATTTGGGTAATTGCAATCTTACACTACTCAACAGAGAGATTGACATATAGTATTTAGATTTAAATAATTACAACTAAAATGCTATTTACACACTAAAAATCAGTCATAACAAATTTGTGTATAAATAATTGTAGTATTTAATTCATTTTCAATGTGTATTTTATATTTGAACATGTATTTTATTTGATTTGGTGATTGATTTTTAGTGTACACCTAGTATTGTTGGAATTACAATTACAATTACTATATGCAAATCGAAATTACCTCTTGATCGAGGCATTCAAATCTCCAAACACTCTCACCCTGATCATCAATTTCATTCCACCACCTCAAACCAACTAAGATTCTGCCACTTACATTCTTGACGACCCAAAAATCAAGAGCAGCAAGAAGGGCAGTGACCACGAAAATGACGACAAAGTTACCAACAAAGATGGAAAATACAATGTAAAATGCCAAAGCTGCGCCCTGCCAGCCACAACCAGAATCACACAAAGATCAAAAAGAATAAATATGAAGGATGTTGAAAAGGGCAAAGTTGGAAACCTTGAAGAAAACGTGAAAGAAGCAAGTAATGGGATTGCCGTAGTTTTCACCTGCAGGCTGCACCAAGAGTTTATATCATTGTGTTGAAATCAATCAGCTAAATCTACAAGGGATCCATATAATTATCATAATCATGAAAACAACGTATTAATAAGAAAATCAGTGCCAGAAACCAGGCAGGTGTAGATGAAGAGGAAATAGAAGCAAATGAATCGAATCCAATGATAATGCAGATGACAGAGGAGATTTAATCGTTGCACATGCACATCAATCTAACTGGAAATTGAGAATGTAGCCAATGTGCATTAACATTGAGAGACATACCTGGCTGAGATCCATGACTGTTTATGTATTTGAGATCATCCACGACTATTGTTCTTCTTCTTGCACGGGTGATGTATATTACGCATTTACTTGAAATACGACCATAAGTTGCTCAGAATTACATCAGACGCAAATCACTATATTATCTCTTCATTTTTCTGACTACCCCTTTTACCCTCAGATACATAAGAGCAAAAAATCAATCAACAAACTTCAATCACAATTTACAGAGAGAGAGAGAGAGAGAGAGAGAGAGAGAGAGAGAGAGAGAGAAAGAGAGAGGGGCTTGTCTCTGATTCATTTGGGCTAGCCTGATGCCTTGCTCGATCAACTTTCTTTTTTATCCAGTTTGGTTCATTATTTTGTACGGCCCAATTATATGATTTTATTCTTCTCTTGAAATCTTGTATTATCTTGACCCAAAAAAAATATTCTTGTATTACGTGGCTGAGGCTGCGTTTCGATAACAAAGTTGTTTGCCTCCGAAATTGCCACACCGGGCTCGATTCCCAGCTGGGGTGATTAAGGAGTCCTATTGTGTGTGTAAATGGGTGAGTGTGTGCTATGACCCATAAAAAAAAATTATTGTATTACAGAATCAAAGTTAAGAAATTAGTAATTACCCAAAAAAAAAGTTTAGTAGTAGAAATGAGTTAATATTTGTATTGGTCATAAAATTATACTTTAATTTTAATTTAGTCCTAAAAATTTTAATTTATTCAATTTAGTATCTGTAACTGAAATTAGTCCCTAACTTGATTTTATTAC
>NC_029790.2:11637933-11648768 GCF_000816755.2 Arachis ipaensis | reverse complement strand
AATTAAATAAAGCAAAATTTTAAAAATTAAATTGAAGTATGAGAATAATTTTAGAATTAGTATTAACTCTATTAGAAATAGTTGTCAACCATTGTGTGGCTTATCTGCTTTGTTGTCTTTGCAATTGGAAGGTGGAGAGAGATTAGAGTTCCTAAATAAGATATTAAGATATGATTTGAGGTGAGAACTGAGAAGCAGTATTAGTTACGTAAATGATACTCTAAAGAAGCTAATAACTGCTCTGATGTGCTGGCGAAATAAGGAGCTTCTAGTGACATTGGNNNTGTTTTAGTTTATGCATAATATTCCCACTCCAAAGTGGTGACTTTCTCATTCTATAAATGTCTTACGATAATTAAATCAAGATGTTGAATTTTATTGATGAATTATTCTATTATAATAAATTATCACGTACAAATTTTTTTGGTATACAAATTCATATAAATTGGCACAAATCCAACAAAAGCAATTCTTAGTTTAGATTGCGTGTAAACATGCGCTTTCCCAACTTTTGAATAGTGCGAAAACTATTATGACAAACGGTCCCTTAATCAAAATCGTAACACTCAAAATTTAAACAAAGATCAAAATTTTTTAAAATTGTCGCGAAAAGTGAAGGAAGTTTCGAAACTGAATTTGAAAAGAATTATGAGAAAATGAAGAAGAAGAAGCAGCAGAAGATGAGGACGAGGAAGAGGAAGAGTTTTAAATTATGCAGAACTTATCAGTACAAAAATATCAAAAATTCTTAAACAATACACATAAATATCTTAGTTTTACACCGAAATTGGCTGCAAATATACAAAAATGTTTCCTTTAATGCTACATTTTTTTCTTCTTTTTTTCCTTATTTCTTTCTTTCTTTTAGTTGAATGAATGTAAGTTCATCCTCTTCCAAATAATTTTGCAGCATTATGTGTTTCTTCTTTTTCTTTGTTTGATTTTTTTATTTTTATTCTTGTTAAAAGAGTAAAATAAGAAGAAACTTGAGAAAGTAAAACAAGAAAGAAAAGATGAATAAGAAAAAGAAGAAGAAGAAGAAGATGGTGATGATGATGAAAAAAAGAAGAAGAAGATGGTGATGATGATGAAAAAAAAAAGAAGCAACAGCAGAAGATGAGGAGGAGAAAAATGAAGAGTTTTGAATTATGCAGAACTTATCGGTATAAAAATATCGAAAATTCTTAAACAATACACATAAATATCTTAGTTTTACACCAAAATTGGCTGCAAATACACAAAAATGTTTCCTTTAATGCTATATTTTTTCTTCTTTTTTCCTTATTTCTTTCTTTCTTTTAGTTAAATGAATGTAAGTTCATCTTCTTCTAAGTAATTTTGCAGCATTATATGTTTCTCCTTTTTCTTTGTTTGATTCTTTTTTTGTTTTTATTCTTATGAAAAGAGTAAAACAAGAAGAAACTTGAGAAGGTAAAATAAGAAAGAAAAGATGAATAAGAAAAAAAGAAGAAGAAGATGGTGATGATGATGAAAAAAAAGAAGCAGCAGCGGAAGATGAGAATGAGGAAGAAAAAGAGTTTTGAATTATGCAGAACTTATCAGTACAAAAACACCAAAAATTCTTAAATAATACACATAAATATCTTAGCTTTACACCGAAATTGGCTGCAAATACACAAAAATATTTCTTTTAATGCTGCATTTTTTTCTTTTTCTTTTTCTTTTCTTATTTCTTTCTTTTTTTTAGTTGAATGAATATAAGTTCATCCTCTTCAAAGTAATTTTGCAGCATTATGTGTTTCTTCTTCTTCTTTATTTGATTTTTTTTTGTTTTTATTATTGTTAAAAGAGTAAAACAAGAAGAAACTTGAGAAGGTAAAACAAGAAGGAAAAGATGAATAAGAAGATGATGATGATGATGATGATGATGATGATGATGGAAAAAAGAAGAAGAAACAGCAGAAAATAAAGAGGAGGAAGAGAAAGAGTTTTGAATTATGCAGAAATTATTAGTACACATACACCAAAAATTCTTAAACAATAGACATAAAATATCTTAGTCTTACATCGAAATTTGCTACAATTACACAAAAATATTTCCTTTAATGCTGTATTTTTTCTTCTTTTTTTTTCTTATTTCTTTCTTTCTTTTAGTTGAATGAATGTAGCTAGGTTCATCCTCTTCCAAGTAATTTTGTAGCATTATATGTTTCTTCTTCTTCTTTGTTTGATTTTTTTTTCTTGTTAAGAGAGTAAAACAAGAAGAAACTTGAGAATGTAAGACAATAAAAAAAAGATGAATAAAAAAAAGATGATGATGATGAAAAAGAAGAATAAGAAGCAACATAAGATGAGGAGGAGAGAGAAGAAGAGTTTTGAATTATGCAGAATTTATTAGTATACATACACCGAAAATTCTTAAACAATACACATAAATATCTTAGTTTTACACCGAAATTTACTACAAATACACAAAAATATTTTCTTCAATGCAGAACTCCTACATTACATTCAATTCAAACCATCAACGATGAACAACAATTTTCAGTTTTCACAAACAAAAATAACATTATTCACCTATAGAATCATAAACTATTAACGAAAACATTAACTATAATTTAACCACACGATTCAAAACAATAATCCACTTCACTCTTGTTCAATTGACAATATGAACTTGAATAATTTATTATCTTCAACAACAAAATAACTGTTTAAAACTGATTTCAGAGCTTGATTTCAAAAACGCATAGAACGAAAAAAATTGTGAAAAACGAAAAAGAGAACGCAGAGAACGAATGAAGAGAAACGCAGAGAACGTAGAGATGGAAGAGAACATAAATTGAAAACACTGAGAAAATTACGGAAACGAAATTCTTTTAAAAAAGGCAATTATATATTCGCGCGTTGATTAAAAAGTTGGTTAGATAGTAACGCGTTAGGTGAATTAGGTTAAAGAGACTTGTATGGACTTGTATCGAAAAATGATTTGTATGTGAAGAATATTTCATAAATTATTGCATTATTAGAACTATCAAACCAATTTGAATTAGTTAAGTGATCAACTCACATGTTTGTTTAAGTGTTTGGGGTTTAAATCCTACCTTATACATTTAGCAATCTATTATATTGGTGAGCGACAAATCCTTAAATAGATTTTAGATCTACGACAAATTAATTTTTAACCTATCAAATTAAAAAATACAACAGACAACAAAAAAAAATTACTAATTTAATATCATATTAAATATCCGTGTCAAAGAAAGAAATAAGGATGAAAATTTGGTTTCNACAATTTAAATTTCTCTAAAACTAATTTAATCAAATACCAATATTAGAAATAAATTATTTAAATAATATTTAATCTATTCTCGTCCTTAGACACGTATGGATTAGAGTCATTCTCGTAATGACAACGAACTGAAACAACGTCGTAAGTTCGAATATTTAGAATTCGTGCAAATTCAGACAATTCCTTTGTTCTTTGAAAACCTTCAATATCCCTTATAGAGTTGAATCGAAATTCCTTTTATGAAAAAGGAGTTACAGAGATAGCTTTAATGTGTTGGAAACCAAAATTCGAAAGTCACTATTTATATTTGAGTGTCACACCCATTAAACCCGAAAGACCAAATAAAATAGTATCTCTGATTTTATTCTCATTTAATTCAGCATTTATGATAATAAATGAGATGACCATTATATAAGTCATTTAATGTAAAATAGCTTAATTTACGATTATAATTAATATATGTATTGTCCATAAATAGATTAGAAAATAATAATTTTGTAACAAAACAAATCATTCAATTTGAATTACAATGAAGTAAAATTATAATTAAAAAGCTTTTTTTTAGTTTTTTATTTATTAATTATTAATTTATTATAATTAATTTCACAACATTTATTACACGTTATTCATCTTATAAATTATACAATCAATTTATTGATATCAATTATCGATAATTAATTATAATTGATATAACTCATTTCGCTATACTTTTTAAATAAATAATAAAAAATGCATGTCTCTTGTACCGTCTTACTTTTTTAATTGTTATTATTAGAATTGTTAAATAATATTAAAAAAATCTTTAAAAATAGAAATTGTAAACTCCGGTTAAATTAGTAGATAATTAGTAAATTAGTTTTTAATAAAGATTAGAAATGCAAATATTATATTAAATTAGGATAGAACTCATCGAAACGAGAATTTTGACACCAATTTAAAAAAAAAAACAGTTCAAGATTGGACCGAACGAATTAAACCGATTGAATCGAGCCAAATCGGACCTGTGGACCCAACCGGACCAACCCATTAAATGAGCTTAAAGCTCGTTCTTCTCTTCAAAGACAGCAGAAGCAGTGACGCATTAGGGGAAGGAGAAGAGAAATTCACCGAAACCCTTACGGTGATTTCAAAATGCCGTAGCTCCTCTGTCCGAACTCCGATCGCCGCA
Source organism: Arachis ipaensis (assembly GCF_000816755.2). NCBI lineage: Eukaryota > Viridiplantae > Streptophyta > Magnoliopsida > Fabales > Fabaceae > Arachis > Arachis ipaensis. The sequence continues at coordinate 11,644,347 of NC_029790.2, read as the reverse complement.
CCGTTTGTGACCACGCGTCCACCGCGTCGAGCTCTACATTTCTACCGGAACAATTTCATAGGTAACTTGCTATTTCACCTCAGCCTCTTCTTTTTCTCAATTTTCAAATTTTGAGTGGAAATATTGAATTTCTTTGATTTCTGATATTTTAGAATCTAATTAGCTTGAGGAAAATGTTCACTCTTACTTATGTGAAGTTTGGGTAAGGTGAGGATACGATAATTCTATTTTAATTTCATTAAATTTGAGTTTTGAGTATTAAATTGGATATATATATGTTATGAATGTGTATTAGGTTGTGAATAAATAATTGGAGCTTGAAATTGTGAATACTGTAACTTGGAGGAAGCGAATTAGTTGAGGTTTTGAGGGCTGTGTTCTTTTAGAAAAAATTATCTTGGAATAATACTTGAGAATCAGTTAAGGTATGGTTTAGGTTTATTGCATTTAATATATAATGTTCTGTGAAAACTTAGGCTAGATGACCATAGGATAAGTTGGAATGCAGGTGTATATTTAATGTTTAGTAATGGGTTGATGAATATGCTTGCTTGGTTTGGTGATTTGTATGTAAGATGATATTGGTGGCTAGTGCTAGTTGGATCTTGGAAAGGATATGTGATTGAATTGTTGATTATATGGCTATATTTTAGTTTGGTTGAATGATGATTGATGAAAAGATATGGAGCTTGTTGAGGATTATTGTTGGCAATTTGGATTGGTGGTAATAGGTTTGAAAATAATTGGAATGGAATTTTTGAATGAAAAATGAGGTATTTTGTGTTAAAAGCCTAGGATTTGTGAACTATGATTTTTAGTTGAATTTTGGTTGTTGGATTTGAATATTGTATGAGTATAATTGTTGATCTGAGTTAGATTTATTGTGGTGATTGTTATGATTATGAGAAAGTGTATGTTGAATTGAAAAGAATGCAGGTTTGGACCCGAAAAGGGTGGAAAAGTCCGAGTTTTAGAGGAGATACTGCCGAAATTTTACAAAAATTTAGAGATTTTGTTTAGATGATTATTTGAAAAGATTTAGATTCAAAGGTTATAGGGTTTGATTTTGAATTATTAAGAAAATGAGTATGCTTTAAGTTTGATTTATTTAGAAAGGAATGAATTATATTTTGAATTGGAACTATTGATGGACGAAATGGGAGGTATGATAATGAAGGATAAGGATTGAATATAATTGATGTATGATGATGAATGAAATGTGATTGAAAATGATGTGGATATTGATGAATTATAATTGAATTATTTATATGGCTTATGAATTTGAATGATCTGAGATACGAGATTCCTTGGATAAAGTGTCGACGTGTACCAGGTTGAAAACTCGATACTCTATTGACCCTACGACGTAAGTGTGACCGGGCACTATATAAATTCCTGGGAATGTTATCCCCATTGAGAAATATTGATTATTTGAGAAAAAGCTATGCATAGACTCTTGGGAATGCACGTCGGGGGACGGTCTAAGGACAATTCAGACTTGTCGGGTTGGCTGAATAACCGACAGATGAGCCTCATCAGCCATAGGACAAGCATGCATCATATGCATATTACTTGAATTACTTGCTTGTGCTTTAATTGGGTGTGCCTATCTGTATTTGCCATGCTAAATGTGTATTTGTTACCTGCAGTAGTTGTAATCTTCTTGTGTTTGCCTTTATCTGTTTATTTGTCTGTGAAAATGCATGATAGAGTTGGAGGTACGGAGGAATGACAGTATGGGACTTAAATTTTAAGGTTAAGTTAAGTTAGATTTAAATATTCTTAGAAAACCACCTCTTATGGCTTCTATTTAATACTTTAAGCTCTACAATCTGAGTGTCGGCGTTCTAGGATTGCCTTTGGCATTCCCAGGACCTTATATATTATGTGTGTGGCACCTTTACCATACTGAGAACCTCCGGTTCTCATTCCATACTATATTATTATTTTTCAGATACAGGTCGAGAGGCATCTCGTTAGGCGTCTGGACTCTTGAAGCAGAATGGTTACAGGGTTATATATATATATATAACCCTACCTCTCCATATACACGTACTTGATTTTCTCTCCACATAACTTGTTCTTTTGATCCTCATAGAGGTTTATGGAGAGGTAGGATTGTGTATATGTACTTTTGGGTTTTGGATATGTATATATATGTATATATGTGTGTATATTCTCCGGCCAGTCTTGATTTTGCAGGCTGAGTCAAGAGCTCGTTATTTTGTATCATTGACTCTCTATTCCTGTTTTGGGTTACTTTACACTTGACAGCTGTAGCTTTCTTAGCACGCAAGTTAACTCATTTCTCGAGCATTGCACTTTTATTTCGCGATTTTTATTTCCTCTATTCTTCAAGGCTCCTAGCATATTATAATTCTTCTGCTATTATATATATACATTTTATTTTAGAGGTCGTAATACCGCACCACCTCTATTTTACGACTTAAGCGTAAAGCTCTATGTGGTAGGGTGTTACAGAAATAGCGATGACACCTTGAATAATTAATTCAATAGAATTAAATTTAAATGAATAAGATGATTCAATCAATTATACAAATAATAGCATATTTATAAATATTAATATTAAAAATAGTCTCACTAATATAAATGATCAATACAATAATTATATAAAAAAATAACTAATTACATAATTGCATAATTTTCAAGATCCTATATAGTTAAATCTAATGGACAAATAAAAAAATATTTTTATGGTAATGTCCTAATATTTTAGCATACTATAAATCATATTATAAATTTATATATCATATTATAATTTTAATTCAACTCCTTAAACACATTATAACATCAACCATCTAAAAAGATACACCAAATTAACGAATATCACATGGGTCACAACATACACTCTAAATTGTCACGATATTTCAAATAAAAAGAGCATCAATACAGAAAAATTCATGATTACTACGACCGGTGTCATTATCATATCATTATCATATATTATTATTATTATTATTATTATTATTATTATTATTATTAATTGACAATTGATAAGTAGTTTAATAATGTATTAAATATTGATTTGATATAATTATAATGAAGATATGTTCTTAAATTAGTATAATTATGTATTATTTATTAAATATTAATTATAATAAAAATATTTTGTATAAAATAATTTAGAATAGAGAAAAAGTGTATTCATTTTGGAGGGAAAACGGAGTCACGAGGGATCGACACCTCACCTTCATTAGTTAAACCCAGTTTTAGTATATTAAGTAGATTAATCATTCTAAACTCTAATTTATCAAAGCATTTCACTCTAACATCATCTTCTTTCTCAATCAGCTATCACCCCCATTTTTATCAATAATCATTCTACTTCATCGTCGTTACTTGGCTTGCCACACGCCGTCACCAGCGTCGCTCACCCATTGTGAAAATAACCATCCATTTAAAGATAAAAATAATCATCTGCATATCTAATAAATTGAACATTCAACATATTTTAATTATATATAACTAAACTCAATCCAATCAAAATAATCATTCACATAACAATTAAAATAATCATCTGTATACCTATTAAAATAACCATCTTAAACTGGCTATTGAATTAATATAATCCAAGAGTAATTAAGGAGTAAGAGGAGAAAATTATTGGTCCTGTATCATCAATTCCAATAAATTCACCAATTTTTCATGGGCCCGGTGGATCCTATATTAATACTCCGATAGTAATAATTGATGAAAAAAGGGTGGTTAATCAAAAAAGTTTCACATACAAACACCTTAAGTTGACAACAAAAAATTCTAAGAGAAAGCATTTTCTTGGTGAGAGAGGATTGGAAGTGTCTTCAAAGGATGGCTTAGCTGAGATGATGCTATGACTCTAACAAAATCTGGAATGGGGATCTCTGTCGCTATCAAATCTCTTAACCAATTTGGTCTTCAACACCATCAAGAATGGCTCGTATGATCACCATCAACTCCACGATGTAGCAACAACTCTACGAGAGGGTTGCACAAAACCACAGCAATGCAGTGAGGGAAGAGTGGCACGAAAATAACAACAGCAGCGTTGGACTAAGCGCCGGAAGGCGAGGCGAGTCGGGCTGACCGACGGAAGTGGAGGCGGTGTCGGCGGGAGGCTGTGGCGGCGTTGGTATGGCCTGCGAGGAGTGCAGCGGCGCGAGGTAGAGGTTATGGTGAGATTAACAATAACCGTAGTGTGAATGAGTTTAAATGCAAATCCTAATTTTTGTTTGAATTCAAAAAGGAAAATTATTAAAAATTAATTAAATTAATTATTATATGATCTTAATTCCTTTTTTACTCTTATTGTACACATTGTATACTAAAACTATTGACTCTCTATACGTACACATTGTACACTAAAACCATTGACTCCCCATATTTTCTTAAAAGGAATTAAGATCATATAATAATTAATTTAATTAATTTTTAATAATTATCCTTTTTGAATTCTAATTGTTAGGATTTGCATTTAAACTCATTCACACTATGGTTATTCATAATCTCACCATAACCTCTAATACACGTTCAAAACTAGCCGTCATCACCTCGCGCAATAATAATCACCATGATTTTTAATAATCACCGTAATCTCAGTATTTAAACTCATTTTTAGGTCTTCACCTTGCGCCGCTGCACTCCCCGCATGCCATATTGACACTGCCGCACGTCCAAAACTTGCCGTCATCTTCTCCGGTCCTCACCTCGCGCCGCTGCACTCCCCGCAGGCCATACCAACGCCGCCGCAGCCTCCCGCCGACACCGCCTCCACCTCCACCGGTCAGCCCAACTCGCCTTGCCCTCTGGCGCTCAGTCCAACGCTGTTGTCGCTATTTTCGCGCCACTCTTCCCTGACCACGTTGCTACGATTTTGTGCAATCCTCTCGTGGAGTTGCTGCTACATCGTAGAGTTGATAGTGATCATACGAGCCATTCTTGATGGCGTTGAAGACCAAATTGGTTAAGAAATTTGACAGTGACAGGATCTCCATTTCAGGTTTTGTTGGAGTCATAGCATCATCTCTACTAAGCCATCCTTTGAAGACACTTTTAAATCCTCCTTCACCAAGAAAATGCTTTCTCTTGAAATTCTTTGTTGCCAACTTAAGGTGTTTGTATGTGAAGCTTTTTGGATTAATCATCCTTTCTTCATCAATTACTACTATCAGAGTGTTGATGGTGGATCCACCGGGCCATGAAAAATTGGTAAATTTTTTGGAATTAATGATATAGGACCAATAATTTTCTCCTCTACTCCTGAATTACTCTTGGATTATATTAATTTAATGGCTAGTTTAAAATAGTTATTTTGTTATGTGGATGATTATTTTGATTAGATTAAGTTTAGTTTATATAATTAAAATATGTTGGATGTTCAATTTATTAGGTATGCGAATGATTATTTTTATCCTTAAATAAATAGTTATTTTCACTATGGGTGAGCGACGTCGGTAGCGAAAGAAGAGGATATTAAAGTGAAATGCTTTGATAAATTAGAGTTTGGGATGGTTATTTTTTTGAAATAAATGAGTGAGTTTTTTTATTTAGATAATTTATGGAGTATTTTTTATTTTTTATATGTATTTGGGCTAAATCACCAGTCCATTGTACATATTGTTAAGATTCCTTATCTAGATGTGTATCTATTTGCGTGAGTTTTTTTATTTAGATAATTTATGGAGTGTCTTTTATTTTTTATATGTATTTGGGCTATATTACGAGTCCATTGTACATATTGTTAAGATTCCTTATCTGGACGTGTATCTATTCGCATATCAGGGTTAATCTGCCATGGTACTAAACTCTATTTAAAGGTTTGTCACTGGCTAATAGGTTGGTACATGCAAAAGGTGGAATTCGAACCTCCGACATTTGCTTAGGTAGACTAGTGAGCTAACCACTAGACCAACCTAACTTCGTTACTTTTCATTAATTAATTCCAATAAATTCAATGGATATTTAAATGACACATTAATATTTGTTATACTATATATCATAAATAGTAATGTAAACTTAAAAATAATTTTTTATCATAATATTTAATTTTAATTTAATTAAAATTTTATTATTTATATAATTATTTACCATTACTTTTCATTAGTTAATTCCAATAAATTCAATGGATATTTAAATGACACATTAATATTTGTTATACTATATATCATAAATAGTAATGTAAACTTAAAAATAATTTTTTATCATAATATTTAATTTTAATTTAATTAAAATTTTATTATTTATATAATTATTTACCATTACTTTTCATTAGTTAATTCCAATAAATTCAATGGATATTTAAATGACACATTAATATTTGTTATACTATATATCATAAATAGTAATGTAAAATAAAAAATAATTTTTTATCATAATATTTAATTTTAATTTAGTTAAAATTTTATTATTTATATAATT
>NC_029790.2:11629468-11637886 GCF_000816755.2 Arachis ipaensis | reverse complement strand
TTAATATTATAAAAATATTATTTTTATTTAAAATTTAACTAAATAAATAAATTATATTTTTTAAACAAAATATTTTTATGAAAAGATGATTTTGATATCTTCATTTTATTTGAGTAGGTATTTTTATTTTTTGATTGTAAACTTATATGAGGGATGTGAAGCACTTGAATGTTGAACTATTTCAAGTACAAATAAAAAAGTATAGATAACTAACAAGATTCCTAAAATAATATTTTGAGAGTTTGAGAACAGTTTACGAGGAAAGAAGTGAAAAAAAAAATAGTTGATTAGGTCGTCTAAAATATTTGGATAAAAAAAAAATATATTATGAATACATATCACTAATTAAAGAATTTATTTGCTTTCTCATAATTACAAGTAATTCTGTTCATCTTGCCTTAAAAAAAAACGTTTTTTTTTCTATTACACTTTAAATAATTCGCAATGTGTACATATAATTTGTTTTGGTTTAAATATAATGCAGTTTCACTATATCACAAAACTTTGACCAAAATATCCAAGTTATACCGTACCATTACAATTATATTTTCCCCTTATTTTTTGAAAAGGTTTAGTGTATAGTATGAGACATGAACACAGAGATATAAATTATATAGACATAGACATAAAATATATAAAATTTTAAAAAGTCAATAATATTCTCATCATCTACTTTTACCACCATCATTATTATCTATATTTTTTCATCAACAGCTGTAATGATTTTTTTCTTTCATCTCCATTCATGACAAAAAAATTACCCAGATAACAAAAATTTTAATAATTTCAACAACAAATTCAATACATATATTCTTAATCAAATAACAAGTAATTAATTGGCATGATTCTCATTTTGAATTTCTTGTGTCAATTTTAAGTTGTTAAAAAAATTAATTGGAGGGTGAGATATTTTAACGCGTAGAAACCAATGGAAATAAATTATCCATAGTATTCAGACTATAATTTTTTTCCTAACACAGTTTAATAATAAAAAAAAGAAAAAATAGAATTTTATTTTAGGAAAAAAAATCCAGAAAGGGGCAGATAGAATGATGAACAGAGATAAAGATAGAGGCACGATGGGTCGATGATGGAGGTTCAATTGCGATATGGCAGAGATACAAATTACAGATCTGGAGATTTAGAAGAAGGAAGAAGACAGAGACGTAATCTGGAAAGTATGAGGAGGAAGTGAAGTGGTGACAATGGCAGACCATGAAGAGAGAAAAAACAGAAATTGAAATGAGGAAGAGAAGGGAGAGGAGAATAAATTCTGCTTGGTTGGCCATGAAGAGAGAAGAGGGAATAGACGGAAGTTAAAATGGAGAGAAGAAGGGTAAGGAGAAGAGATGAATAGATGAAGAGATCTAGAGATGGATGAGAGGAGATAACAAAAATAAAAATATAGAAATAAAACAAGGATAAAATTGTCAAAATAATCAGTGTAATATTAATTTTTGTGTCTCAATTTATTAGAAGTACACTGAATACATATAATTTGTGTCAATCTGTGTACCAGCATGTCCTTTAAAATTGTGTGTTTCAACAACCAAACAAAGGACATGTGCCAGCATGTCTCTATCTTATGCAGACACACCCACTAACCAAACACTACCTTAAAGAAGGATTTCCTTAGTTTCCCTAATCACTCCTATATCATAGAACGATATTGCTGGACCATAAAGCACAAAGAAGAAAAGGAATTAGGTTCTCTTAAATTTTTTTTTTTTTTACCACACAATAATACACCCACACTATACATCTACATTTACATGCACATATGAGTTTCTTTTTTGTTATTGGCTAAAATTACATTCGAACCATAATGTGATTTTTCTTTTCATTTAAATGTGATTGCTTAGGAGGTATATGATATACCACTTGAATGAATTCTCTAATTTTTTTTCCTTCAATTTTACACTATATACTCACCACGTTTACACACATTAAAAAAGATTTTATATTCTACTTATGAAATTAAAATCCTGATACAACTTAATGAGATACTTACAAATTCTTTACCTATGTTAAATTTTTGTTGTAATTACCCATGTCTCTAACCTCAAAACATATTTTTTTTACAATATTTTTTAATTTGGTTAAGAATTAATTTATTACGTATTTAGAATTTATTTAAAAATTTATTATTAATTAATAAATTACTGCATGTATAAAATAAAAATTTAAATCTCTAACATTTATTTAAATAGATTAGTAAACTAATAATTGGAGTTGGTTACCTCAAAATATATTATTAGTATCGTTTCTCTTTGTTTTGGGCCTTGGCTTTGTCTTGTAACAAAAGACCAAAAAAAAAAAATAATAAATGTTAACCGGAAAAAAAGAGGTCATTGTTTAATTTTAAACAATATCGGACTATATTCAAAGGAATAATATATTTTCGTAGCATTGGTATAATAGCCAAAAATTATTTTAGATATAGAAACGTAAGTGGTGTTTTAATTAAATATTGATGTTTGGGATGTTTTATAGAGTAGTAAAAGTAAGTGTCAGAAATTCTGCTCAATACGCAGGTAATGTGATACCCGCAGTAGAGATTTTGTAACACCCTACCATACAGAGTCTTATGCTTAAGTCATAATTTTGAGATGGCAAGGTATTACGACCTCTAGAATTAAAATTTAGTACGTATAGTAGTATGAATGATTTATTATAACTAGGAGCCTTTGTAGAAAAAAGGGTAAACAAAAACCGTAACTCGAAAGCGCAACACTCCAATCGATAACGTAACGAACATGGATAAGCTAACGCGAGATTATATATATACAAAAGAGTGTCAAAAACGGGAATATCAAAACTCAAATCCGGATGCGAAGATAACCGGTCCGAGCATAGCAATATATACATATAATAAAATAAGGAAACCCCAAAGGAAACCCAAAGGGACACAAAAACAGAGAACCTAGACTCCAAAATCTATACTTCCCTTTCCAATTCCTTCAGACCTCCCAACCACCAGTAGGAGTATAATGTAGCAAACACAGCTAAATCAAACAAGAGATATACAAATAGGAACAGATAAGACATTTAGACAATTAGCAAGTAATATGCAGTCAATTAGGCAATCTCAAACAATTCATGTAGTATGCTTATGATGCATGCCTGTCCCTAGTGGCTGATGATATCATCTGTCGGTTATAGAGCCAACCCGACAAGTCTTGGTAGCTAACCATTGGACTGTCCCTCTGTCGTGTCTCCCCAACTCAAGTTATACTCAACAAATCGTGATCATAATCATGATCCATATCCATCACCCTCACTGGTGAATATATATGGGGGTGAGCTCATCCGGGGCTTTCACAGTGCCCGGCCACCCTGACGATATAGGGTCAAAAGAGCTTCGAGTCTCAACCTGGAGCAGGTGGTGGCTAGCCACTGCTTCCTCCCAGGGAAACCCTCATCTCCGATTGTGGAAGTGCAAACATTCACAATTCATTCAACAGCATATATGCATTTATACTTAGCCATAATCATGGCTCCGCCGTAACACGGCAATGATCCAGCCATCCAGCTCACGGTTAAATCCATAACCAGCCAATTCATTAATAATTACGGCCCTTCGGCCCATGGCATAACAAGCACTTCCACCGCCATCCTCCGCATCTCACATAATCATCTTTGATCCTCATTGATCATTCATTTTTCCCTTGCTTCACTCGCAAGTTACCACATTCACTAGCTCATTGTCTCATTGCTAGGCATATCATAATGATTTAAGACATAAGTGGTGAGATCGGAGGCTTAGAAGTATGAAATTTGGCCTTTAAAACTCAAAAATCAACTTTGGGATGAAAATAGGGCCACGCGTACGCGCACTCCACGCGCACGCGTGGATGGCCACAAAACTCATCGACGCGCAAGCATCATACGCGCGGACGCGCGGATTGAAAAATAGCCAAACGACGTGCAAGCGTCAGCCACGCGTACGCGTGGGTGCTCTTGCTCCCCAGGCACAAAACTGGCATAACTCTGGCACAACTCTCGGAAAAATAGCTGGGCATTTGGTGCAGCGCATTGACGCGCCCGTGCACATCACGCACACGCGTGGATGGTGCTTTCTTGAAGAACGGCGCGTACGCGCCAAGTGCGCCTACACGCGGAGGGTCATTCTGCTAAAAATTTTCTAAGTTAAAAGCTGCAGAATTCACAGATTCAACCCCCAATCTTCCGACGGACATAACTTTCTCATTTTAAATCGTTTTCCGCCCGTTCTTCCAGCGGCGTGGACATCCCAGATCCAATTTCATTTCTAAATAATTTTGGTACAAAACGGGGATCCGTAGTCCAAGTTATGTCCCATCAAAACATGCCCGAAAACCATGTTTTCATACAAAACCACAAGGTGCCCTTTTCAAAACAAACAATTTTCAACTCTTTTCAAAATCAACCAAAATATGCCAATTTTGCCTTTTTCGAAATCAATCAAAATGTACCAAAATCAACATCAAGTCATCCTCAACTCACACATTGACACCTTACCAAAATTCCCAAAACCACCGTCCAACCATTTTAACACTTCTCAATCAAATGGCTACAGGGCAAACACAATATCATATCACACATCCTTCCTCATCCCAATTTCCGATAATACCATTTCCAAATCAAACATCATTATACATAATCATCATCATACTCACCATCAACATGGTACCACCCACCAATTCAACCTCAATCATTCATCAAGCATATATCACAACATGCAGTTTCTCATATATCACACAATCAAGGCATCAATATTCATAATCACATATATGATCACATCATATATCTCAACTATTCAACAACATCATCAATTCAATGCCTATCTTAGGGCCTCTAGCCTAAGTATTTCCTACCACATTACATATTAGATATGAAAACCGAGACCATACCTTAGCCGATTTCCCAAGCTCAACCGGAGCACTTCCAAACTACTTGTCCACAAGTCCTCTAGGTCTCAACACCTCCAAGAACAGATTTTTACTATCAAAAATCCCTTTTCAAGCTTTCTAAGGTCTCAATCAAGCCCCAATATTCACATATACACAACCTAAGCCACAATCATCATACCCATACACAACATCTCAATACCCAAACATCATAGAAAAATAAATTATACTAGGGTTGAGAATCTTACCACACCCAAGGTCCAAGGAGACAAGATTAACCTTCTCCTTCAAGAGAGTTGGGTCCTATAACATCAAAGAGCCCAAAATCTCAACATTTTTTCTCATGAAACTCGAAATCAAGGCTGGAAATTCGAAGAGTAAAACGTGGCTTACCTCAAGATTAATTGTATAGATTTTGTAGAGCTCTCCGCGATGAACGCGTGGCCGTAAACGGTGCGGCGATCGGAGCTCTAGATCAAAAGTTATGGTGGTTTGAAGATCAAGTGAGAGATAGAAGTTTGAGAGAGTGTTCTTCCCCTCCCTTACTCCATTTCAGCGTGTGTGTGTGTGTAACAAATGAGGAGAGAGAGTGCTGAAAACTAGGGTTTTGACTTAGTTTAGTTGGGCCAAGGGCCCACTTTCGGTCCGGTTGGCCCGGTTTGACCCGTTCGGTCCAATCTTGGTCCGATTTCTATAAAATTGGTACCGAAATTCTCGTCTCAATCTCCTCTATCATCTTTAGCCATAAAAATCACATTTTTGGCTTTCTAGAATAAATTCTCATTTATGGATTAATTAGTCGTTAATTAATCGGGTTTTACAGATTTTCTGTAGAAATTCACCACGTGTCGTCTTTCCAAACAATATGCAGGTAACGAGTTGACAGAGCAGAGATTCGACACAATTTTTCAATGCAATTTTATCAGAGATTCCCAGTAGAAATTCGCCACATGACAGCTACAGAGTACCACGCAGGTAACATAGTACCAGCAGCTCGAAACATGCAAACGCCACGTGTCTCCATCCGGCCATCACGTAGGTTGCATGGTAAAGAGATGCTGCCACATGTCAGCCATGCACCAGCACACAGGTAATGTGTTGTGGCTGTCTCCTATGCAAGAAGTAAGCTTTGCTCTAGGAACCAGTGTCAATTAATGTTCAAGGTTAGAGTGAGTGGTATAAAGGAAGAGGACGGGTGGGGTTCACTTCATTTCACTTTCGTATCTTCCTTCACCTCACCATACAACCTCATCTCTTGAAGCCATGGCCAGCAACAACGCCTCTTTTTTTTTATTTTATTTATTGTGTTAAGAGTGATTAGTTAGTTTTAGAGTTGAGAGTAAGATTAGAATCTCTAAAATGGTACGTGATTATACGTCTGCAGAATATCATATCATCAATTATTTGGGACATCCTAACTATGTAAGTTATTATTTTCAGTTAATTTGGTAGTATTTATTTGGTTAACATTAGTATAGTAGTTTAAAAGGTGGAACATCCATCGGGTGATTAACTGCGGCTGGAACCACTAAAATTTTCGGCACTGCCTCACCTCCCCCATCGCCGTCCTCGTCCTCATCACCGGCTTCAATTTGTACGTAGCTTCGAACTCATCATTGCTATCATTGTTCACTCCGAAGTATACCTCAGCTCTGTCATCTTGCACATCTGTGTCATGTTAAACCTCATCCGCAGCTATATGCTGAAACTTAACATATAACTCAATCCTCGGGTGTTGCACTTAAGTTTGCTGGTGAATACGAGACATCCGCTGAATATTTGGTTCGTCGACGATTAGCATAACCTCAAACTGTATCAGACCGCCAAAAACGACAACCAGACTCCTGTAGAGAATGTTGGTCACCCTCTTTAATATATTAGCCTCTATGCTTTGACAGAATCCGTACTATAGTTCCGCGAGCGTTATAGTGCATGGAACCGCAAACAAAAACATATTCTCACACGCAAACCTCACCCCCTCATATGTTATTTCGTATGACCTCACCGTTGTGGTAAACCACTATATTTGCAGTGCCCTCCATCGTACCAACCCTAGAAAAAAATACTTCTCTCACAGTGAAACAAAATTATTACGAACTTTGGTTTTTATAGGCAGAAGGCTCACCTCGCAAGTCACGTGTTGCTAAAGCATCCAACCAAAATCTGCCACGTGTGCAACACGCAATCTGCGTGTTGCCTGCCACGTAAGAATCACGCATCATGCGTGTTGAGCGGATGATCGCCACGTGTCAACACGAAATTTGTGTGTTGACTGCAATTTAGACAAGTGTCCAATACGTTGGCTGCATGCCGAGTCAGCACATTACCTGCTTACTGTGCTTGCACTTCTGCGCAACATCCACCCACCTATTTATATACCAAAAACATTTATTTTCAGAAAAAACACACATCTTTACTCCATATTTAAATTCTTTAGCTTATAATAACATTCAATTTTTTTTAGGATCCAATAATAGTAGTCATTTTTACCCCTTGATTTCAGTTATTCGGTTTGTCCAACCAAAACGAACTTTATAAACTGACTAGTAAAAGATACTTCGAGTAAGCCACTGACATTTCCAAGTTAGTTGGTCGGCCCAGCGAGAAGATTTCGCATAACATTATCCTAAACAAAAAATCCACAGCATTAATTAACATTATATTGCACTTTCATTATCCTAATTTTATGTCGATGATTTTACAACGATGACCGTGTTATTAAAACTGGAGTCGGTCCGGTCGTGGATTCGGACCAACTAAATTAACCAAAGGTGCATTCGCCGAAGCACTTGTTTGTCTAAGACAGAGAGTGTACACTAATCGCCACGCGGCACTGTCATGGCCACTCTTCAAGCTGGTGCCGACACATGTCCCACAAAATTGCCCAATTCTATGCGCTAAACACGCAATGGATTTTGTGGACCCCACACAAAGTGAGAGTCGGTAATTTAGTTGCCACGTGGAGTGGGAATTGACGTGGCGAGTTATTAAGGTTGTTCCCGCTAAACGCTTGGGGACCCACTTCACCTGAAGGCATTGGTGTAATGCTGTTAGCGTAAAACGTAACAGCCCCATTTGGTTGAAAGACATGTGTATAGTACTATAGTGCAACATTATTCATAAGTTAAGTAAATTGAATCCTTAATTACTAGATAGGGTGTAGGGCCAGTCGGTGATGAAATTCTTGATTTCTCCCTTGCAATTCTATTGCTTGGGCGGTGGCAGTTAACCAAAAATTAGTATATTATATGCTCGCTTTAACGACTCATTACAGGTTATATTATTTCTTTATTTTACATTTGTAAATTTGAATTTCCAATTGAAGAAGTAAAAGATTACCTCTAATATCAGAAAACAACATGTAATGCCAAAAACACATGATCCGCGACCGCAAATTTTTCATTAATGGCTAGACGCTACTTTAAGAGATTCATCATCTTTATCATCTTATTCTTATATGGCAATCATATACAACACCATGTGTAACAGTTTTCTCGAAACTACAGATGCATGGTTCTTTCAACGTTGG
>NC_029790.2:11628273-11629269 GCF_000816755.2 Arachis ipaensis | reverse complement strand
CTTTTCTAGATCTTATCTCACTCATAATATATATAATCAAAATCAAATTACTTTTAAAAAAATAATTATCAAGTGAAAGTACCAAAAATAAATAATTTTGAATGTAACCAATTAAAATATTATAAACATGTTATCTTTGGAATGTGCCAAATACTTTTTGTATGTTAACAGAAAGTTAAAATATTTGAGTGCAACAATAAACGAGAATTATATATGTGTATGTGTGAAAAAACATGAGACTGGCTAGTTGTAAATAAATAATACAAAATAAAAGAATTATGTCTTAAATCACATATTCCACAGTCAAATCACAAGGTTTTATTCGTGGTCTCTGGTCGCTTGCTAAGGAAGAAAAGATTAAAGCAAACAAAATGTCTGGAATTCAGGCTTCATATGTGTCTACTACGGTCTCCGATCAACTTTGTCAAACAAACTAAATTTCAAGTTTTGGTCGCCATCAGAAAAGTATATATATATTTATTATTACATATTTGGTTTTAAAGTAGTATTTATTTTCATAGATCGGAAAAGGGATAATACTAATATTTTAGTCTCTGTTTCTAAAATTTTAATATTTTAGTATTTTTAAAAAGTAAAAATACAGGAGATTAAATTTTTTGGAGATGAAAACTGAAATTTTATTAATAATATTTTATATCTAAAATATCTCTATTTTAATTAATTAATTTTAAGTTTATCCTTTGTATAAATTGAATTAGAACTTCATTCTTATTTCAGTCTCTGTTATAACACAATACGAAAATTTTTTTAATTTTTATTTCTTAATTTTTGTCTTTCAGTTTCAATCTTTCAATCTCTATTTCTCTTCCAAATGTTACCTAAAAATACTATTATTATCCTAAAAATAAATTTGGAAAAAAATCCGAGCGAAGAAAACAAATGTAGTAATTTATTATTCAATCGTATTACGTATACATCAAAATCAGTTATTAAAATTAGTTACTAATATAAAATATATATTAAAATATAGATACA
>NC_029790.2:11622775-11627775 GCF_000816755.2 Arachis ipaensis | reverse complement strand
ATGTTAATCTCTATAATTTTATCAAATTTTTAATTAAGTTTGTATATTTTTTTTTAATTGAGTTTTTACACTACTTTTAATTTTATAATTATATCCTTTTTAGTGTAAAAAATATTAGAACTAACTGAATAACTTTTTCAAATTAAAAGTATTCAAAATGGGTTGGTGCGAAGGCTAGGGAGTTGGATACTTATGGCTTCAAACTTTGGTATACATGAAAGGTGAAGAATAGGAATGGGGTTGGAATAATTGTGGATAAGCAGTGGAAGAAGGACGTAGTGGATGTCAAGAGGGTGGGAGATCGGATCATCTCTATCAAACTTGTAGTGGAGGGAGGTGCTTTCTATGTGATTAGCGCCTATGCACCGCAAGTGGGTTCGGACGAACAACACAAGATAAGGTTTTGGGAGGATCTAGAGAGTTTGGTTCAAGACATACCTTTGGGAGATAAGATTTTTTTAGGAGGAGATTTAAATGGCTATGTTGGTAAAGAAGTGACTGGATATGGGAGTATTCACAGAGGCCATGGTTTCGGGGTGATCAATGCCGAGGGTAAAACTATTTTGGACTTTTCCTCAATCTTTGATCTTCTCATCGCAAATACATGTTTTAAAAAGAGAGACGAACATCTTATAACCTATAAGAGTGGCATGACAAGCTCTCAAATCGACTTCTTCCTGTTGAGGAGAGTCGACCGAAAATTTTGTATTAATTGTAAAATTATCCCGGGAGAGAGTTTGACAATACAACATAGGGTGCTCGTCATGGATTTCCGTGTTGAGCAAAAGTTGAGGAAAAGACATTATACGAAGAACCCAAGGACGAGGTGGTGGCGGATGAAAGGTGAGGAACAAAGAAGCTTCCTAAGACGGGTAGGAGAAGAGGCAAAGTGGGATGGAAATGGAAGTGCGGAAGAGATGTGGAGAGAAATGGCAGAAGTTATTAGAAGAACAGCAAAAGAAAGCTTTGGTGAATCTAAATGAATAGGACCAAGAGACAAGGAGTCCTGGTGGTGGAATGCCAGTGTAGAAGAAAAGATAAAGATAAAAAAGGAGTGCTTTAAAGAGTGGTTTTTATGCCGCAACGCAGATAACTGGGAAAAATATAAGGCGGCTAAGAAAGAGACAAAAGTGGCTATAAGTGAAGCAAGAACAAGAGCATATGAGGGTCTCTACCAGTCTTTGGGCACAAAAGAAGGAGAAAAGGTATATATATAATCGCAAAGAGCCGTGAAAGAAGAACGAGAGATTTGGATCAGGTTAAGTGCATAAAGGATAAGGATGGAGAGGTGTTGGCTCAAGAGGAGAAGATTAAGGAAATGTGGAAGAGCTACTTCTACGAGTTATTTAATGAGGGACAGAAGACTCTTCCGAGTCTTGGTCGATTATGCACAAGGGAAGAAGATCAAAACTTTGACTACTATCAAAGAATTTGAGACTTCGAGGTAAAAGAGGCTCTAAAGCAGATGAAAAATGGCAGGACAGTAGGACTTGATAATATCCCGATTGAGGTTTGGAAGGGTCTTGGAGAAAAAGGTATCAACTAGTTAACCAAACTTTTTAATGAGATTTTAAGGTCAAAGAAGATGCCTGATGAGTGGAGAAAGAGCACCTTGGTACCTATCTACAAGAATAATGGGGATATACAAAGTTGTGGAAACTATAGAGGGATCAAGCTTATTAGTCATACCATGAAGTTATGGAAAAGGGTGATAGAACGGAGGTTGAGAAAAGAGACACAAGTAACAGAGAACCAATTTGGATTCATGCTAGGCAGATCTACCACTGAAGCGGTATACCTTTTAAGAAGGATGATGGAGAGGTATCGTAGTAATAAAAAGGGATCTACATATGGTGTTTATTGATTTGGAAAAAGCGTATGATAGGGTACCAAGGGAGGTCTTATGGAAGATTTTAGAAAAGAGGAGGGTAAGGATCGCATATATTCGTGCAATTAAAGACATGTATGATGGGACCACAACTAGTGTGAAGACTCAAGGTGGTGTGACAGAGGAATTTTCTATTGGTATAGGATTACACCAGGGATCATCCTTAAGTCCATACATTTTCACATTAGTCTTGGAAGTACTCACAGAGCACATCCAAGAGCTTATGCCATGGTGCATGCTTTTTGCCGATGATATCGTCCTTATGGGAGAGTCAAGGGAAGACCTAAATAAGAAGTTGGAGTTACGAAGAGAAACTTTAGAAGTGTATGGTCTGTGCATAAGCCGTAGCAAGACGGAATATATGGAATGTAAGTTCAGTCCGAGAAGGGAAAACCCTAATATAGAGGTGAAGATTGGAGAAAACACCCTACGAAAAGTTAAAAGTTTTAGGTATCTTGGGTGCATCATACAGGATAATAGAGAGATTGAACATGGTGTAAATCATAGGATCCAAGTAGGGTGGTCAAAATGGCGGAGTGCATCTGGTTTTATATGCGACAAAAAAGTGCCTTTAAAACTTAAAGGTAAATTCTATCGCACCGCTATAAGACCGGCTATGCTTTATGGTACGGAGTGTTGGGCGGCTAAAGGGGAACACGAACATAAGCTGAGTGTGGCAAAGATGAAGATGTTGAGATAGATGAGTGGTCATACGCGATTGGATAAAATAAGGAATGAAGATATAAGAGAGAGAGTTGGAGTAGCACCCATTGTGAAAAATATGGTTGAATCGCGTCTTAGGTGGTTTGGACATGTGAGAAGAAGACCGATAGAACATCCAGTCATGAGGGTGGATGAGATGGAAGATGGATAAGGGGCGAAAGGAAGAAGAAGACCTAAAAAGACCATCCATGAGGTGGTCAAATGAGATCTACATGTAAATGGTCTCTCTGTAGACATGACACATGACAGAGCACAATGACATCGTTTGATTCATGTAGCCGACCTTAGTTATAAAATTTAATATGGTATAAAAATTTAATTAAAAAATATATAAAAATTTTATTAAAAATTTGATATAACTATAAAAAACCAACAGAATAATTAAAGTTTATTTTTATCATACAGTGTAATTAATTTTTTTTGCTTCCTTTTTTAAAAGGCATATTACGATAAACCTTACACTAATTATAAAGGAAGAAAATTCTCCGCGTGTGAATAGTACTAGCTAGTAGATAATGTAGATTAAGCGAATATTTATTATTAATTATGAGTTAAAAATGGCTAATAAAGAAGAAATGTATTTAATGAAGGTCTATCTAGGACCGTTGAATTCCAAAATGATCTCTGTAACCGTTGGATCAAACATTGACTAAAATACCCTCCTGGAACCCCAACTTTCTATATAAACGACCCAAGCTGCAACACAAATTCACCACAACAATTCCAACAAAAACCAAACATTTTCTCTTTAATTTAGTAGTATTCACTTTTGTCTCTGAGAATCTTTGCTTATTCTCTCTCATTTTCTTCTTTCTTTCTTCACTCGATCAATATGGCCCCTAATATGTTGACAAGTGTGACTGCCAATGGCACCATGGGTGAACAACAACGCAAAGCTTCAAGTCGTGCCTTCGTGACTTTCCTTGCTGGAAATGGTGACTACATTAAAGGAGTGGTGGGTCTGGCCAAAGGGCTGAGGAAGACTAAGACCATCTACCCTCTTGTGGTTGCTGTCCTGCCTGATGTCCCTCAAGAACACCGCAACATCCTCAAATTTCAAGGTTGCATTGTTAGAGAGATCGAACCTGTTTACCCTCCCGAGAATCAAACCCAGTTTGCCATGGCTTATTATGTCATCAACTACTCTAAGCTCCGTATTTGGGAGGTACATATAAATGACTCTAAATATATGCTTTTTTTAAGGGTTACACTTACATACTTTATAAGTGGAGGGATTATTATTTATATATATATATATATTGTTTTACCCTCAAATTATTTTGAGTTAGTATTAATATAGAATTTTTGGTATGCAAATATAACAGGTCAATTTTTCTAAATTCTTTCTATAAAATTTTTTTATGTGTTCAGTGTTCTTTAGCTTTAGTACTAGTTGACTAATTAGTATGATGGAAAACATACGTTTGTTATTATAATAAATCTAGTCTAGTAGAAATGAAATCATATATCATATCATTTTTGAAAAAATATAAAAATATTAATTTATTAATGCATGTAATTTTGATGATTGTAATTAATATTTGTAATTGAAATATTGTAGTTTGTGGAGTACAAGAAGATGATCTACTTAGACGGTGACATTCAAGTATTTGCCAATATTGATCACTTATTTGACCTTCCTGATAACTACTTCTACGCTGTCATGGACTGCTTTTGCGAGAAGTCATGGAGTAAAACCTCTCAGTACAAAATTGGTTATTGCCAACAATGTCCTGATAGGGTTCAATGGAAATCTGAGCTTGGTCCTAAACCTCCTCTCTATTTTAATGCTGGCATGTTTGTTTATGAGCCTAATTTGTCTACTTATTATGACNNNGATTTTCTGAATATGTATTTCAAGGAAAAGTATAAGCCTATACCTAATGTGTACAACCTTGTCTTAGCTATGTTGTGGCGTCACCCTGAGAACGTCGAACTTGAGAAAGTGAAAGTGGTTCACTATTGTGCTGCTGTGAGTGTTCAATCATTAATTCTTCAAATTGTATATATGCAAAATTGGAGTACTAATTATTACTATTATTACAGGGGTCAAAGCCATGGAGATACACCGGCAAGGAGGAGAATATGGAAAGGAAAGACATAAAGATGTTGGTTAAGAAATGGTGGGAGATATATGAGGATGAGAAATTGGATTACAACAACGGTGTGGATCGTTTCAAGTCAGCACTTATGGAAACCCGTGGTGTTAAGTTTGTTTCAGCTCCATCTGCTGCATGACAATTAAGCCTCTTATTACTACTAATTATTATTTACTCTACTTTTTATTGAGTACGACAATACTTACTTATATAGGTAGTTAAATATATATTTTTTTTTGTGTTTTCTGATCAGTGGTTTTTGATTGTCTTTCTTTTTAGTTAGTTTGGTT
>NC_029790.2:11593374-11622760 GCF_000816755.2 Arachis ipaensis | reverse complement strand
TATTTAATATCATAAAATAAATTTTTTGAACAAAAGAAATTATTAACACAATATAATAAAATATATTATCATCTAAAAAAGTAAAATAATATAAATATTCAAACAAAAATATTCAAAACATTGTACTCAACTCATAAAACATATTCAGCTCATTAGTTAACACTATTCAACTCTTATATTGTTATCAGATAACACAAAGATAAACTGAGTCACTATGGTTCCTTACTTATGAAAGAGTATATCACCTCTATTAAATGGTAAAAATATTTTGGAAATTTATTAATTGAATTTCAGTTGGAAATTATTTTTATTTACTTCAAAACATTATAAGTTCAAAACATGGTATAATTTAGTTACTTTAAATTATTGTATGTTGAAAGAATGGTATATTTTATTTACTTAAGCGAACATAAAAGGTTGATGGTGCATCTTCATAAGAAATTTAGATTAACTATTGTAAATTTGTAGTATTGTCTAATTAGCTTCCAAGAGTCCAAACTCATACAATTAAAACTTGCAATATACATCACTTATATATAGTTCAACAATAATTATTGCACAAGAATTTATGGATTACTATCAGAAGCTATCACGAAATGCACCCATTTATGGTGTTAAAGGTGCATCTTCATAAGAAATTTAGATTAATTATTGTAAATTTGTATTATTGTGTAATTAGCTTCCCCAAGAGTCCAAACTAATACAATTAAATCTGCGGTATACATATCATTATTGCACAAGAATTCATGCATTCCTATTAGAAGTTATCACTCAATGCACCCATTTATTCATCTTATTCTTTAGGAAAAGTATGTGGAATCAACGGTTCGACAAAAGGTCTAATTATGTGTAATAATAGCATTGTAGCAGCAGCGGGTATAGTTTAGTGGTAAGAGTGCGATTCGTTCTACGGACCCCTTAAAAGTTAAGGGATCTCGCCCTCCTTTGATTCATATCTCGATCAAAAACTTTATTTCTTACTTAAAAGGGATTTTTAATCCTTTATTCCTCTCAATGAAAAATTCAAGGAATAATCTAAATTATCGTAATTTGTATCTAAGAAGAATCAATTCTCAATTGACAAATTGAATTCTAACATTATGAAACATAAGTCTTTTAAATTGGATCAAAAGTCCAATTTTTTTTTAGTATTGGATAAAGGATCCATGGAAAAAACTAAATCTTCTAATCGTAACTAAATCTTCTTCTTTTTTAGTATTGTCTAACATTATGAAACATAAGTTTTTTTTCCACCTCTGGCGACAGTGGATGTTCCTTTCAGTATATAAAGAGATGTTTTTTCTATCAGTGTGTCTGGATGTTCGTAACCATTTGTTTTTTTTGGGCAGACCTTTACGCGAATCGACGGAAGTGGGTTCCAATATTTTTCAAGAGTGAATTTTGGGCAGGCATGAGGAGTACACAGCATAGTGAAAGTATGCACGCATTTTATGGTGGATACCTGCATTGCAAGAGTGTGTTGGTTCAGTTCGTCCATGAATACGACAATGTCCTCGGCACCAAGGAGCAAAAGGAGCTGGAAGATGATGCTGCAGACTCGAAAGGGGTCATCCCATGTATAGGGAGCACCGGCATTGAGAGACAGTTTCAGCTGGAATACACCAGTAGTATGTTCAGGATTCTTCAACTGGAGGTAAGAAAAAAAAACCGATTGCATGGTTCGGTCAATTGAAAAAAAAGGAGATACAATTTCTATTACAGTGGACAAGCAGAAGTTTTTTTGGGGGAAGCCAGTCTACCATACTTTTAGGGTCGACTTTGACCCTTTGAGTCAAAAGGGTCAGTGCGAGTGCAACAAGTTTGAATCCGCTGGTATATTGTGTTGCCACACCCTTGCGGTCTGGTCATACTACAGAGTTGACGTAGTACCGAGCTGCTACGTTCTTCCTCGATGGAATAAGAATGTCATCCGCAAGCACACTTATGTCAAGAGTAGCCATGACGTGGCTCGGAGTGATGAAAGCAACAACTTGTTCAGGCATCTGTGTTCAGAGTTCTATAACGTTGCGCAGGAGTTTGTTGCTTGTGATGAGGAAGCAGCTATCTTGCGAGCTGCCCTTTGGGATGCAAAGTCCAAGCTGATTGATTACCGTGCCAGCATGCGTTCCAATACTACTGCTGCGTCTCAGAATACCGTGCCCACACAGAGCACATGCGGTGCGGTTGTACATGACATTCAGGGACCCTCAAGAGTCAAGACCAAAGGACGGCCTAAGGGTAAGAGACTTGGAGCAGAGTTGGACAAGTCAATTAAGAAATCAATGCAAAAAAGGAATAGGAAATCACACCCGGTATGTGTTATCTGCGGCTTATATTTTAAATTTTTATATATCAATGGTGTTCTTGATTAATGTATGTTGTTCTGTTTGCGTTGTGCATCTTGAAGGATGAGGTTCACCTTCCGTCAAATAATGATCATCATGGGTCCCTTAATAAAAGATGTGAGGATTCTACTATGTGGAACTCATCGGAAGGTGGCGGATTCATGCACCTGTTGAATTCCTTTAGGCATATATAGATAGGTTTCTTGGTTTGAGTTAGGTGTCATTCTTTACATACAACTCTAATAAACTATTCCCTTTTCTGTTTTGTCACCAATGGTTATCATGTTTTATTGTAATCTTTTCAATGAAACAAAAGAGAAGACAATAAAACTCACGATTGATAAATGGTTTAAATCTACCGTGAAAACGGACCAAGAGAATTTAAAACAAAAAAAAAAAAACAAAACGCATTGATATCGCAGTGCAGTGCACGCAGTCGCTAATGCGTAACGCACGAAACAAAGAAATCATATACAAAACCATCCAATTTACAATGAGAAGAAACATCCAAGTCCCTACCAAAGACACCATCCACTTAAAATCCTACCTATTGTAGCTTGATCACGACCGAAGTCCGTGCAATGCGCTAATTACCAGCAACTTCGCAATTCCACCAATAGAAAACAATGACAAAAAAAATAAAGAACACCTCCAATTAGTTAACACCACTCGAGTTAATGAACAGAAGAGTCACTTAAGCATAGACATGACCAAAAGGGTTATATACACTGATCAGAGTTCACTCAATATTATCAATGTGCAATGACTTGTTTAATGAACTAGTGAAATCACTAACTTGAAAAAACATTGCTTGAGAATCCTGAAATAACTAATATACAAAACCTGCTGACGAGTATCTAACAAAAGATGAGCCACTCACTCATCAACGAAATACTAACAAGTTCAAAAGCCTTAAACATGACAAAACAGAAAACAAATCCAGAACCATCCAATTTACAATGAGAAGAAACATCCGAGTCCCTACTATAGACACCATCCACTCAGAGGTTTACGATTCATTGTCACCCTCAACTTGAGAAAATCACCAATATGAAATGATAAACCTGCAGCGAAACAGTAATTATCAGGCTCACAAGAAACTAGATTAAGACGGAAAATGCCATATTAAGAAGCATAACTCTACCACAAGCAAAACATAGATGTAATATCGCAGGTGTCTATATTGAAGTTTTCCTACCTAGTAAAAAATTCTACTTCCGTTGTCTTCCCCCCTTTCTCGGCTTTCTTGTGGGTAACCCTGCACGCTGCAGCATGCTCTTCATGCTCGGTGCTGTGAAAGGTGATCTCACAGCCTTAGACTTTTTCCTAGGCTGGTTTCGGCGCACATGATTGCTTTCTAATGCCTGCAGCGCCTTGCCAATTTCTGAATTATGAGGACCCAGCACTATGTCTAGAATGATATCCTTCCTAAACTCATGTACAACGTCCTGCATGGCATTTTTGTGTTGGAGGGTAATTTCAAACACGAGAAAGTAATTGACTACAAATGGTTTCAACCTAATTATTATGACATATTTAAATTCACCTGGTCCCAATGCTGCAATGGCTTATCCAAACACCAAAATTGCATGAATTTGATGACGAATACACCACAATCACAACTACATGCACAAACACAGAATATTATTTCCAACCATGATATCATTATCAAGTGAAGTGCTATTAAGAATATTGTTATTAGAGAAAATTTGACTGACCCGTTATCTTGTTATGGGACGCTAGCATAGAAACGCGGTAGGCCGTTCTCCGTGTGCTCATATGCGGGCATAGAAACTTTTGCCATGTCTTCAATGAGTCTCCCCTGGAGATCAGCCACACGTTAAAAATCATACAGTTTCAATTACCAAGTCTAACGTCGAACTAATTTGTTGATGTATACATACCGCATAAGCATGTAATTTTACTCTTTCATTGTTAGGCACTCCTGTATTCATACTATCCAGCACCCACAGCCGTTTCTGAGCAATCTCAAAGGCATACAGCCACCAATGATGATCGATACAGACTAGGGCAAACCACTATGATGGAAACAGAAATATATATTTTCATGATCAAGTTAGTTACCAAATAGATATAGATGCGAAATTTCTAAAATATTTAATGTGTTGCAATACATCTATTGAAACGAAATCCAACGACACATCAATTAAGCACACGCAAATTCAAGTGACTGAGACACGAAAACCAAAAACCGTATTCAGAACCATCTATTTGACAATTAAGGGGAACACACTATTGCCTATCACAAGGAACATCCAAGTAATAAACACCAGGTTGTAAGTAATTAAACAAAAGCATCAACCTTCAAGCGTTAAATAATACAAGAAGTATACAGTTTTTTTCATGTAGCGAAGTAACTTACCCATTTTTGCATGGAAGCTGCTATCTTGTCAAAAAACATCGAATCATCACCAAAGTGAGGACCCAGCCCCACATAACTAACGGTGGGATCCTCCCTGAAGGAAGCCAAGTTCCTCTTCTGCAACACGGTTTCCTGTTAAAAAAGCACTATTTAGGTCCATATCTCAAATTATTATTGATTAGAATTCGCATATTTGTGCATACCAAAATTCCGGGAGGTATACAGTAAAAGTCCTCCTTATACCGCAATGATTCGGAATCATTAAATGTTGAACACATCCACTGAATGATCTGCATGAAAAAAGTTTAAATTGCGTTAGCGTCATATGTTTTATCCACTTTCTATATTAAGAAACATATTCGTTATGTCAATGAGTTAGTATATTATACTTACGTTGCTGGTGACCCAATGCCAGGGCAGTAGTGAGCATATGTCCTCTCGGAGCAAAGATAGATGCTGCCTTCCTTCATAGGACGCCAAAACCTCGCTTTGCTCCAACGATCCATTGGCCGCCCATCGTCGGACTCGCTCCTCATCATCCTCGTCGATCTTGGATGCACCTTTATAGGAGTACATTGGGTATACTGTTGTTCCGTCCTAGCATTGCCCAGTGAGATTTGCTTTCCTGGTGGGCTAGGAGTCATGCAAGATGGATTGGATGGCATCACGGCCTGTAGTGGACTCGTATTCTGTAGTTGCTCAAAGTATTACCATATTCGTTCACTCTCGGGGTCTCGGTTCGACAAAAAATTGGGATTACTGCAAGCAACTCAATTGATGTTAGAGAAATGGCAGCTGTATACAGATAGATTCCTTAACTCACTAACAAGCAAAATAGACCAGAAAATGAGTTAGTTTTAGTTAGGAGACTTGCCCGTCGAACTCCCATTCTTCATGTTTCACTAGCGCAACGGAGAGTGTTCCTGCATCGGGAAGGACAGAGACTGGTGTTTCATGGGTTCCCTTGTCCTGATTGAGGTTGCCTTCTGTTGGTTCGTCACTTGGTTTTTTTTGTCAACTCCCTGTTTATAGAGTCGGCACATCCGCTTGGCAAGAGGCTCATTCTCCTCATCATCATCAGTGCCACTTGGGAGATCCTTTTCCTCAGATTTTTTTGGGGGGCACCTCCGTGGTCGGTCCTTTTTAGCCTCCCCTTTTTTTTTGAGCAGCTCCCCTGTTAGGCTATTTTATGTACAATAAATAAGTCGTGTAAAGAAACATCCAAGTACATTTAATTAACACTAGTACACGTAATCAAAGCTAGTCAATGAATTAAGCAGTAGATAACAATAATCGTATACTCACCCTCGTGCTAGTTTCTGATCGTTTGGCGTGCCTTGAACTTCTCGCTGTTGGAGGTGGCGATGATGTACGTCCCCTTGGTGGTCTTTCATTTGAAACCTGCTTACTCTCTCCACCGACTGACCTCCGCTATTTTAGGCAAGATCATGAACCAAATTAACAACGGCGAACTAAGTTAGTTAACATGCTCAAGCAGTAAAACGTGCTTACCCTTGGCAGCACCGATTGCTTTTGCTGACGCTTCTGTGGTTCCTTTTTCCCAGGTTTCCTTCTGGCAGCTTGTGGTGACCGGCCCTTTATGTCGTCACCTACCCCATGTCTAGTCAAAAGGCGGCCCTGAATTAAGCAATGAAGAAAATCAATGATTTTTGAGAAACCACCAAGATTTCTTTTCAAGACTCTCCGATATAAATTAACTGCGCCTTCTTTTCATAAATTAACCGATTATGAGATAGAAACAAGTACCTCGGATATAATATACTGCGCCTTCTTTTCAAGACTCTCCGAGGTTCACGCTTCGAGCCATGGCTCATGCTCAAGACAATTTTCAAGCACACCGTATTGCAGACGCTGAAAATAGAGTATCTACACAGAGGATGGGCCAAATTTAAGTTATCCAAGAAATACTCAAATGAAATCATACACGGAACCATCTAAAATTAGTGAACAAAGATTCAAGTAATTCAGCAACATATCAATATATCACATAGAAATAACAGTACTAGAGCCTGAGCTCTCTAAGCTAATCTATAGGAAATTTATTTTTTACAATTTCTGATACTCATAAAAAAGAAAGGCAAATAGGATTTATTAATGGTCATTGTGTCCTACCAGCACGATGAACATGCGGCCTTCACACGTTTTGTTCCCTTTCAGCTTATACTTCTCGACTGCCATGTCGAACCACTTCAGAATCTCCAGCGGCCAATTGAATCTCCGTGGATCAGAAACATCTAACACGGGATAGATGTGCCACGAAGAAAGTACCTGTTGAGTGGTGGGACACAGGAACATCTTCATCACCACCAGTATGAAATATCTCCTGAACTCCATCCTCTCCGACTCAGTCGTCATTGGACAACTGTAGACTAAATCCCGGAGCTCGGTTGTGCTGCGTCTATGGAACCTATTTTTGATGGCGACGTGGGACGAATTACTCTCATCCAGTGCTGGAAATGGATCCCCTACAACATGTTCATGTGTGCTATTCCGTGATGCCGAAAACCTTCCCGATTAACTCAGCATTCAGGCGGATGTTGCCAATGTCGAGTATGAAAGTTCTCGGCTTAACTTGGTAAGACTCAGCTAGGTGAACCATGATTGCTTGCTTTACTGACCAATTTGGTACAAGCCTCAGGAATCCGAAACCAATAAGATCAATCTCGGCAAGCTTCTCAATGGAATTGTTTTTTGAGAGCGTGCTCATCATGTCATATATGTAGCTAGGCGAGCAACGGGACTCTAACAATTTCTGCTAATTGTTACACTAGATTTTAGTCAAAGATAAGATAATTCCCAATTGGTAAAAAGTGAAGGATAGAAATCATTTTACCTTTTTCCCCATCTCTCTTGGATTTTTACTTCAAATTAATCCTGTTAAGGTACACAAGAAACAGCTCCTCAAAACTGCATATATGAATACAGCAACAATTTCAGCAGCCAATTTACATTCATTTCATATAATAAATGATTTTCATAAACATACAGAGATGGAGATAAAGAAACTCATCTTCCATCTAATTCATAATTGAAAACATGATGTAACATAACATCGCCATCTTATGACAAATCAGAAGAAAACATCATAAAAAAAACCATACTTTCAAGCAATTGTGAAAAATCTAAAACATAGAAAAAACACCCTATTTATAATATAAATATATTTTAATTTAATAAATATTTCTAATGTAAAATCATAATTAAGTTCATTTTTTTTATGTGTCAACAGCCAACCTAGATTTAATTTCTAAGTAAATTTATCCCCACAAATTATTTACCTTGACTTTTATTAATCTGGACGAGTGTCATTATGGAGGCATGTGTTAATAGGAACTACAAATGCAAACATCAATTATAAGCTTGAGCAGTCATGGGTCTCCTATAGGACACGTTCCCTATTATGTGCTTTCTAGACACGTAAGACATCAAACAAAGTATTTGATAAAATTAAAACCACTTATTAATAAAAAAAACCTGGGGTACATAATAATCTGACAAGTTGGTAATATAAAACTCCTAAAACTATTATAACCCAGAAATAAAGAACAAAAAGGATTGCATTTTTTTTCATTATATTCGATTTGAGGTAACCACTAACCAATGAATGCACCACAACTAAATGCTTTGAAATACCTGACAAAGTCCAACCCTGTTTCCTCACATTTGCCCCAAATGTAAAACATACTACATTTAAAAAAGAAAAAAAAAACAGGAGTAAACAACAACATTCAAGTTAGAGACCAACATTGCCACCCCTCACACTCCCCAGACCAAAATCAAAATGATATCCAGTCTGTTCTTTCAGTAATCTGCTCCTCACAATAGATAGCTCAACCCCCACCAATTAAGTTCCTTCAGCCTTTCGGAAGCAAACTGTTCTTTTCAGAAAAAAAAGGGAAGTTCTTGTTCTGATTGAACAAGAACAGCACCTGAGAGCCTTTGCACTTGTTAGTACCTTCAAGTTTCAATTTTCTTACAGAAACGTCCCATAATTTATGCAATTTCAAATATCATCTCATATGAACACCATTATTAGTTTCTAAACCATATAACAGAACAAAAACATCTAGCCTCTAATAACCACGATTACAACATCCATCCCAGCTAAAATCATCATACAAACTCTAGCAATAAGCAACATCCGAGCAAAACATCAACAACATCACATATCTAATTAGAATCCACCCAAATTCAATAAGCAATCAATACACATACTTACTTGTTTATTGATTTTGCAAAACTCCAAAAACATGCAACTGCAATATTTTGCTCAGGACCAGTGATGCCCCAAAATTTGTTAAGTGATCTGTTCAAATATGGAAAAGAACATCCATCGATTAAGACCTCACAGAGACTACTACAACAAAACACTGTCTAATTCCCTTTTCAAGACATGCATATGAAGCCAAAAGAAACATATACCATACTTACCAATCAGTTAGCTGAACCGGGAATTTCCAGGCTGGAGAAGTCTAGGTTAACATCAACGGACGCCCCCGGGTGCACCAGAAAGTTTAAGCGGCGCCGGAAAAACCCACATGCAACGGCATGTGCGGCGTCGCTCTTCTTGCGATAATGGAGCCGCGATGGTCAGAGAGGCTCGGCACGGCGTCAAAGCGGCCGGTGAAGTGTGGGAGGAAGGTTGCGCGCAAGTAGCTTCAGTGGAGTCTCGATGGGCAGAGCCGTTGTGTGCGGCGTCGCGGTGTCCGGAGAAGAGATGAAGGAGGACCGCGCGAGAGTTTTGGTAGTGTGGTGGGGTTATGGAAGCTTTTTGAATTCTCTGTGGTAAAACGGTGAAAAGGAGGTAGGGTTTTTGCTTGGGGTGAATATGGTTTACCATTACATTTTTTGGATGTTGCTGAATGTGGTTTGGGCTTTTGTGACCCAGCCCATGCACATTTGGCTGGTTTTTGGCTGATGTGGTTTTGGTTTCCTAGCTTTACTCTATTCTTTATTATTGTCTTCCATTTTTTCTTTACTCCACAGCACTTTCTACCTATAGAAACGGGAGAAACGAGTAGTCCATACATTTAAAGATTAAATAGTTAATAAACATCAAGGAAACAAATTTTGAATATTTAATATTTCATTTGAATACTGTTTTAACGTAATTAATATTTGTTTGGTAAGTCAGGTTACCGGACGGTTCGGGTTGTTGGTTGAGTGTGAAGATGGGTCTCTACCTCGATCTGGACTCTGGAAACGGTTTGCGTTGGTTGCCGATCTACCGAGCTCTTGATGAATTGAGGGGGTGTCACCTGCAATGACACTCCGACGCCCAAGTCAGTAGAGTGTATAGGTGATGCGAGAATTTGGAGTAGAATGACGTACTTTGGGGGAGGGGTAGGACCCTCCCCTTATATACCTTGTCAGTAAGGTGGGCCCCGCAGGGGAAGGCCTCTTTCCAGGAAGGTTCCTTCTCCACAGCTCGGTGACTCATCCAATCGGGTCGGTAAGTCCTTGGGCCAGGTTGGTTGACACGCTTAGCTGGGTTGGGCCGCAATAGTGCCCCCAACGCGCCAGCTGTGGTCGTGAGCGCCGCTGGTAGCGCGTTCAGCTCCTCCCAGCGGGCTGCTGCCTAGTGTTCAGTTGCTTGTGGTGAGGACGCACCTTCTGCGCGCGTAAGCCTGTTCGCTGTTAGAGATAGCCCTTTGTCCCCTCGTTATTCATGCCGGGCATTTAATGGCCATAATGGGTTATTCAAAACCCTGTGTGCAAAGACCATTATACCCTTGCCTTTCGCGCCCCTTGAGTTGGTTTCCAAACTTCCCCTTCGGTTTCGTTTCTCATTCACTCGCCACTATCTCCCTCTTTCTGCGTTTACCTTCCCCATTTTCCCATCCTCTGCATTCCTTGGGCTGCTTGCATTTGATTTTTGTGCTCTTCCAGATTAACACAAGCACATTTGGTACGTTTGTTCTTCACTTGCTATCTTATTTTACTGTTCAAGCCATTTGTTTCCCTGCTGTGTTTCTGTATGCGCGCTGCTTCCCTGATTGCCTTGCATGTTTGGATGACATTAACGTTAAGTCGGCTTTTTAGGGGGGTTACCATTCCAGAATACCAATTTTTAGCCTTTGCTTAAGATTTTCTAGGATTTTCTTTGGTCATGTTTGGTTGTAGTTATTGGATGAGCAAACTGTAGTCTCTGGGTTAGTTCCGACCTCCCGATAACCTAGACTAACTGTGAGTGGTGCCCCACTGTAGGTATGGCCCAGCGCCCTGCTGCTCGGGTTCTTGCCGCGAGAGCGGCTTACGACCGATACGCCTGGGTAACGTCGAACGTAAAAGACTCCCCCAACCAAATGGGCGAAGAGGAGCTCACCGATTGCCGATTGAATTTGGTTCTATAAGGCAATGTTTACTCAATTGGGGGTTCGCATCCCCTTCTCCCCCTTTCAGATGGCGTTGCTCAATAGGTGTAACGTAGCGCTGTCCTAATTACATCCGAACAGTTGGGCTTCCATCCACTGTTATGAGATGGTGTGTGAGTATCTAGACCTGCCGATCTCCGTGGAAGTTTTCCTTTATCTTTTTACATTAACAAACCCTTCCAAGGAAAGGAAAGCCAAAAAGGGGTTTATGTCATTCCGGTCTGCTCAAGGTCGGCGGATATTCGATTTGTTCGAGGATTCATATCATGGGTTCAAGGACAAATACTTTAAGGTTCCTCCCGCTGAAGGTCGGCATCCCTTTTGGCTGACGTTGGAAGGGGAATGGCGCATCCCGACCTATTGGAGTTTTGGGGCGCGGTCCAATGCCTTTACTAAGGTGACTTACAAGGGGTTGTCTCCTCAAAATAAGAGAGTCGTCGACGTGTTGTTAGCCGTCTTTTCAAAAAATCACGTTAACCCCCACCTCCTTATGGGTGATTGGAAAGTCGCTAGAAATTATATTTGTGAGTGGCTTTAACTTCACTTTTTTGTTACTGTTGCTTTAATTTGCTATGCCAATCTCACGACTGACAGGTTTCACTGTTTTGTTGTAGTGGGAATGTCTGCTGAAGTGACTGGCCTTGAGAATTTATTTAACACATTTCTGGAACCAGGTGGTGCCTCCCCCCCATGCTGCCGAGATGTCAGCCCAAAATGATGAAGCGCATGTCTCTCCCACCCAAGGTGAGGTGGTCAGCACTGGCGAGGGCTCGACCTCCCAACCACGGTTTAAGGAGCATGATGTGGTGGTTGTAAGAAACTCAAAGAGGAGAAGGTCGTCCTCTAGCCCTGAAGGGGCCCTCACTATTATGGAGAGGAACTTTGATGCCGCAAACTTTATTGACACCCAGCTGCTTCCCGGCACGGAGGACTTCTTCCATGGCGGGGATCTTCCTTCCTAAGCCAGGTGGATGTACCGAACTCTTCTTCGCGGGGCAGCCATAGCAAGGAAGGCAGAATTCGCTTTGGCAGGGATACAGTCACTTCAAAGAAAACTCGAGTCTTCCGCTCAGGCCAATAATAAGTTTAAGGTGGAAGTCGAAACACTTCGGGAGCAGCTGTCCAACGCAGATAAGAAGCTCAAAGCTGCCGAGGAGAAGGCCACAGTCGCTGAGAAAAAATTGAAGATTTCTGATGCAGCCGTTTCTCGGCTAACCGAGCGGAAGATGACTTTGGAGGGCCAACTCAATGCTGCTCAGGGTCGGGTGGCTGCTTTGGAGAAGAAACGCGTTGAGGCCGTCTCGTCGGCTAAGGCTGCTCAAACTGAAGCCACTGAATTTAAGAAGTACAAGGATACCGTGAAACAGGGGAAGAGCACCATACTGATGATTGAAGAGGCCCTTAAAGCCCAAGTGAAGCTCATGGCTCCTGACTTCAACACGTCGGCAATCAGAGTCTTTAAAACCATTAAGGATGGCAAGATTGTCGATATGC
Source organism: Arachis ipaensis (assembly GCF_000816755.2). Taxonomy (NCBI): domain Eukaryota; kingdom Viridiplantae; phylum Streptophyta; class Magnoliopsida; order Fabales; family Fabaceae; genus Arachis; species Arachis ipaensis. Next base: position 11,610,143 of record NC_029790.2, on the reverse strand, counting down.
CGAAGAAGTGATCTCTATAGTCTTGTATGAATTTTGTAATTTTTTGTTTTTGTGGACCTTTTCGCGTAGTTTGGGGAACTTTGTTGTTGTGCATGTTGGATTTTTCAACTTTAAACTACTTTAGTAGTCGCTTGGTAGGCTTATGATTACCGTTCTTCCCCGCTTACTCAGTAGTGCATTTTTGTTTTATTTTGTTACCGCTTTGTTGGTATTGGCTTGCCGCATGTGTTTGTTTACCGTTGCATTGGTAATTTAACGAAGCTAAGTCGTGGCTTTATTTTTGCTATAGTCGTTTGTTATGGTGTTATTTTGGTTGGTTCTCGGGGTGATCAGTCCCAGGATACCGTATCGTCGCCTCATTTAACACGTATCATAAGAAATTCGTTGACATGGGATGCATAAAGGAAAAAAGTAAATTTAACCACAAGTGAACATTAATCGGTAGTTGATTAGATCTATGGCAATGATAAGTATTTGACAGAAGTAAATTCTTTAATTGATAAATCGAAACCCGGGTCTTACTGAGCTTGGCAGGTCGCCTATTCGGCGCATTTGGTCTAAGAATAAAATCTTCTTAAGTTACTTGTATTCCATGTTCTCGGGACTTCCTTGCCGTCGAGTCTTTCCAACTTGTAGGTGCCTCTACCGATTACCTCCTTTATCCTGTACGGGCCTTCCCAGTTCGACGCCAGCTTACCTTCCCCCTGAGTCGGCAGCCCGATGTCGTTGCGCCGTAGGACCAGGTCATTTTGCTCAAATTCTCTCCTGAGCACCTTGGCATTGTAGCGCAGGGCCATTCTTTGCTTTAGCGCCATTTCTGATAGATGGGCTATGTCCCTTGCCTCATCCACCAAGTCCTTTTCCACGGCCTCCTCGACTCCCCCTAAAAGCAGTCGTGGGCTCGGCTCCCCGACTTCCACAGGTATTATTGCCTCAACCCCATACGTGAGTCGGAAAGGCGTTTTCCCGGTGGCCGATTGTTGGGTTATGCGGTAAGACCAGAGGACCGAGGCCAGTTCATCCTCCCATGCTCCCTTCTTCTGGTCGAGTCGCCTCTTGAGGCCCTGCAGGATGATCTTGTTTGCAGCCTCCACTTGTCCATTGGTCTGGGGGTGCTCTACTGATGAAAACTTTTGCTTTATCCCCAAATCGCCAAGGAATTCTCCAAATTTTTTATCAACGAACTGCGTCTCATTGCCCGAGATGACGACTTCTGGGATGCCGAATCTTGCTATTATCTGTCTCCATACGAACTTTCGACAATTTGCTGAGGATATGCTGGCCAACAGTTCTGCCTCTATCCACTTTGTATAGTAGTCAATTGCCACTATGAGGTACTTGAATTGCCCTGGCCCAACCGGGAAGGGTCCTAATAGGTCAATTTCCCATTGCGAGAAAGGTCGGGAAGTCGTGAGGAAGCTAAGTTCGGTTGCTGGCGCTTTATGGAAGTTGGAGTTTTTCTGGCATCTCTTGCACCTTCTCACGAACTCCTTAGAGTCCGCCATCAGAGAGGGCCAGTAGTATCCGGCTCTAATGAGCTTCCTAGCTAGGGCCTTCCCTCCGATGTGGTGACCGCAGCATCCTTCATGGACTTCCCAGAGAACATACTCCATTTGGTCGGGGCGCAAGCATTTCAGCAGTGGTTGGCTAAGTCCTTTTTTAAACAACTGTCCCTGTATGGTTGCATACTTGGCCGCCTCTCGTCTTACTGTTTTGGCTGCCTGCTCGTCGCTGGGGAGCCTGGCCTTTTCCAGGAATTCGGTGATTGGGTCCATCCAACAAGGTTCTGACTGGGTTAGCTGTAGCACCACTGCTGGTTCTTTCATCAAGCCTTGAATGAAGGACCGGTTGCCAGTCCCTGGCTTTGTGCTTGCTAGCTTAGACAGGAGGTCTACCCGTGCGTTCTTTTCTCTCGGAACGTGTTGGATCGTGACCTCCTCAAACTGCTTGCTCAATTCTTTGACTTTCTCGAGGTACTTCTGTAACAATGAGTCTCTGGCTTGGTAGGTCCCATTGATCTGAGAAGTAACGACCTGCGAGTCACTACACACTTCCAGTCTTGTGGCTCCGACTTTCCTTGCTAGAGCTAGGCCACCCAGCAGAGCCTCATATTCTGCTTGGTTGTTTGACACTGGAAAGTCGAATTTGACCGACTGCTCGTATATAACTCCAGCTGGGTTCTTCAGGATGATTCCTGCTCCTCTGAACGTTTGGTTAGATGCTCCGTCAACATGGAGCTTCCACCGTGTGCTCGGCGCCCCGTCTGGGTCCCCTGTTACTTCTACCAAGAAATCAGCCATGGCTTGAGCCTTGATCGCGTGCCTGGATTCATATTGTAAATCTTACTAGGAGAGTTCGATAGCCCAAGTCATCATTCTACCTGCCAAGTCGGGCTTCTGGAGTACTTGTCGGATTACCTAGTCTGTCCTGATGATTACTTGGTGTCCTTGAAAGTACTACCGCAGCCTACGCGATGATGTCAGGAGCGCATATGCCACTTTCTCCAGCTTGCTATACCTTAGCTCTGCTCCTTGTAGTGCTTTACTCACAAAATATATCGGTTGTTGGGCCTTCCCCTCTTCTCGCACTAAGACCGCCGCCAAGGCCTCGTCGGTCACTGCCAAGTACAAGTATAGCGTTTCTCCTTTCTTAGGTCTTGCGAGGATGGGTGGTGCTGAGACTATTTGTTTGAATTGCTTGAAAGCTTCTTCACATGCCGGGGTCCACTCGAAACCGATTCCCTTCTTCATTAGGTTAAAGAAAGATAGAGCTTTGGCCGCCGACGCGCTGAGGAAACGGGATAGTGCTGTGAGTCTACCCGCCAACCTTTGGACATCTTTCACGCTTCCCGGGCTCCTCATCTGAAGGATTGCATCGCCTTTTTCCTGGTTGGCCTCCACCCCTCGTTGGGTTATCATAAACCCCAAGAACTTACCGGCTTCGACGGCAAAGGCACACTTCAGCGGATTGAGCCTCATTCCGTGCTAATGAATAGACGCAAAGACGCTTTCCAGGTCACTTAAAAGGGCCTCGGGCCTGGCGGTCTTGACCAAGATGTCATCTACGTATACCTCTACCGTCTTGCCAATGAGGTCCGTGAAGACCTTGTTCATCAGCCTTTGGTACGTGGCTCCCACGTTCTTCAGTCCGAACGGCATGACTTTGTAGCAATATGTCCTTCCCGGCGTTATGAATGCCATTTTCTCTTCATCTGGCGGGTGCATCGGTATCTGATTATACCCAGAATAGGCATCCATGAAGCTCAGATATTGGTAACCCGCCGCCGCGTCGACAAGTGCATCGATGTTCGGTAGGGGGAGGGAATCTTTGGGACATGCTTTTTTAAGGTCGGAGTAATCCACGCACATTCTCCATTTTCTGCTAGGCTTTTTAACCAGGACCACGTTTGCAAGCCAAGTCGAGTAATCGAGTTCTCGAATGAAGCCCGCTTCCAGTAGACTGGCCGTCTGTTTGGCAACCTCTTCTGCCCTTTCTTGGGATATTTTTCTCCTCCTTTGGGCCATTGGCTTTGCCTCCGGTCTCACGGCCAGCTGGTGTGACATGAACTAGGGGTCTATACCCGGCATGTCGTCCGGCGTCCAAGCAAACAAGTCGCTGTTAGCTCTGATCATCTCTATGAGGGGTTCTTTCAGGTCATGGGGCAGATTCCTGTTTACAAAGGTAAACTTCTCGTCTGAATCACCGACCCTTAACTTCTCAAGATCTCCCTCTGGTTCCGGCCTGGGTTTGTCATCAACCCTGGTGTCTAGGTCGGCAAGAAAGACACTAGATGCTTCTTTAGATTTCTTTCTCAGGGAGAGGCTGGTGTTGTCGTATACGACTGCCGTCTCTAGGTCTCCCCTGATGGTCCCAACTGATCCATCATCAGCTACAAACTTCATTAGCAATAGCTTGGTGGAGATCACCGCCCCAAATTCGTTGATGGTCTTCCTCCCAAGGATGAGGTTGTAGGCCGTCGAGTTTCTTAAGACCACGAGCTCCGCCATTAGCGACCTCTTTCCCCTGCCTCCGCCTATGGAGACCGGGATGGAAATTACGCCGTCTGGCTTGATGAAGTTATCACCTAAGCCAACCACGCCGTGCTGGTGACCTCTGAGGTCGGCGTCTCATAGGCCCAGGGCGTCAAAAACATTGCGAAACATGATATTGGAATCAGCTCATGTGTCCAGCAAGATTCGCTTTACTAGGCCGGTGCCCACCCTGGCCGTGATCACCATCGGCGGACTCTTCGCAACCTCATCGAACCATTGATCCTCGGGGCCGAAAGATATCGAGGGCAACCTGCGAGAGGTCGGCGCGGGGCCAGAGGACATAGCTAGAACATTGGCGTCCTTCTTACTAGCCGATTTCGACTTGGGAAGGAATCCCTTCCAATCACCACATTCACCACGGTGAGGGCACGCTCCGCGTCCTCCTCGGGTTCCTGTCTCTGCTTTACGGTGCGGCTTTTGTCTTCGGTTGACCGGTCCCTCCTCCTAGGTTCCCTTATTAGGTGGGTGAACTCGGCCATCTTTCCTTCTCGGATGGCCTGCTCCAGGGCGTCCTTCAGGTCGAAGCAGTCTTGGGTTTTGTGGCCATATCCCTTGTGATAATCACAATAGAGGTTCTTGTTTGCACCTGTCATGTCCCTGAGTTGTCGGGGCTTCGACAAGATGCCCTTGTCGGCAATTTGCTGATAAACCTCGACGATTGGAGCCGCTAGGGGGTGTAATTGGTGAACTTCCCAACACGGGGAAAGGGTTTGAAAGACTTGGCCGTTCCTCCGTCTCTGGAGTGTTCCTTGGACCTCTCACTGCCACCGGATGGGCGGGAACTAGGGTACGCAGGCTGCCATTTATTAGCTACCATGACCTGACTTATCTCTTCATCATTAATGTATTTCCTGGCTACGTTCTGAATTTCCTGCATTGTCCAGATGGGCTTGGTGGTGAGGTGTTTTCGGAAATCCTCATTTAGCAAACCGTTGGTCAAGCGTAAGCTGGCCACCAAATCAGTTAAGCCGTCTATCTCGAGGCACTCATCGTTGAATCTGTCCAGGTATTTTTTGGTCGGCTCGCTATTTCGCTGCGTCATTCCTAGCAGGTTAATCGGGTGTTTTGCTTTGACGATGCGCGTGGTGAACTGGGCCAAGAAAGAACGACTGATGTAGGCAAACGTGGCTATGGAGCCCTGGGGGAGGGCATTAAACCAACGAATCGCCGGCCCAGCTAAGGTTACCGGGGAAGCCCAACATCTCACTTCGTCGCCTACCCCCTTCCAGATTCATCCTGGCCTCGAAGGCCATTAGATGTTCCTGGGAATCTTGGGTACCGTCGTACCTCATATCTGTCGGCTTGTCAAAATGCTTTGGTAGTCGTACTCCAAGGATCGAGTGGTGGAAAGGGGTTGCCCCCATGACCACCGGTTGCCTTTCCCTGCCGGGTTCTCTATTAGGCCGGCCTCTCCTCGTCCTTTCTCGGTGGTGCACTTGATGTGGCCGGCTTCTTCTTCTTCGTCCTCTGTCGCTTTCCCAGTCTTCTTCTTCGGTGTCTCTCGTTGGCGATCGGTTGTAGACCAGCGGGTCTCGACTTCTCCTTGGCACCTCTCTGCTCTCCTGGCTTTCTGATTCTATCAGGGGGATCGAGGTGCGCCTGGAGGCTGGAGCGACTTCTCTGGAGACTCCTTTCTCCCCTTTGAGTGGATCGGGAAGGCTCATGGCTAGGAGTGGGCTGACGACTTTCACGGTTGGCTACTTCTCGCTCCAAGTTCTGCACCCTGTGGCGCAGCTCTTGTATTATCCTGGCGCTGTCGCTGCCTGTCCCTCCAAAGGGTCGTCCCTCTGTGTGTCGCGGGGGAGATCTGCTGCCTTCGCGAACGGGGGCTCCGGCGGCTACCCCACTGCCTCGGGGATCTATCCCCTCCCCGCGGGTCCCGGCCATGCCGTCGGCCACGCCAGAAACTATAACAAAATCCATGTTGGGGAGAGTACCCACAGACGGCGCCAATGTTCGGTAAGTCGGGTTACCGAACGGTTCGGGTTGTTGGTTGAGTGTGAAGATGGGTCTCTACCTCGATTTGGACTCTGGGAACGGTTTGCGTTGGCTATCGATCTACCGAGCTCTTGATGAATTGAAGGGGGTGTCACTTGCAATGACATTCCGACGCCCAAGTCAGTAGAGTATATAGGTGATGCGAGAATTTGGAGTAGGGTGACGTACCTTGGGGGTAGAACCCTTCCTTTGTATACCCTGTTAGTAAGGTGGGCCCCGCAGGAGAAGGCCTCTTTCCAAGAAGGTTCCTTCTCCACAGTTGTCACGTAGCTGGCAAGGAGAGTGCGTGGCCAGGTCGCCTGGTGAGCGGGTCACTGTGACTCATCCAATCGGGTCGGTAAGTCCTTGGGCCAGGTTGGTTGACACGCCTAGTTGGGTTGGGCCGCAACAATATTATTGCCTAATAAAAAATACTTCGCTGATAAATAGTTTATTTAATTTTGTAGAATTATATGAACAAATTGAAGTAGTAAAAAATATGAGTGAAATGGATTTGTTTCATTAATATTTACTTAAAAATAAAAAATTATATCTTCTAGAGTCTACTTTTTTATATACTTTCTTTAGATGATTATTTAATATAAAGTAAAGTACTCTGATTTTTGCATTTGGGTTAAATTCTAACATAGTTTCATCTAAGGTATTTTTTAATTTTTAATTTTTATCTTAAAAAAATTTAAATGATTTTAATATTAGTTTACTGTTAAATTTTGATATAAATAATATAGATATTAATATTATTAATTAAGTTATATTTTTTATTATTGATCAAAATTTTTTTATAGTAGTACTATTTTTTCGTTTTTTATATAAATTTTAAATTCTTATAATCAGAATAAAAGAAAATAGTTTTTATATTGATAATTGTGTGAGTTACATTTACCTCCATATTAAAATTAAATATTATTGATTTTTTAATAATAATTGGATAATGTTCATACCCTAACCCAACACTAAGGCCCAGGTCTAAATAAAATGCCCAATTCAAAGACTGACCTTCACCGATCTCCTCAGAAGAGGTCGGATTCGACACACACTCCACTCTAAGGAGGTCGGGATCAAATGTTAGCTGGCAGATAACCCTTATTCAAATAAGTAACTGCCCCTAAAATCTCTCAACCCACTTCCAGGAACCATATCTCAACTTCCCTAAGATAAAGGGACGGTTATCCGCCTAAAAAGGTAGAACTACTCCAACGGTGGTTATTGGTTCACCACTATAAATACACTGACATCCCTCAGGTATCTCTAAGTTCTAATACTCTCTAAACCTGCTAATACCCTTTGCTAACTTAGGCATCAGAGTGTCCTTGCAGGTTCACATATACAAGTCGGATGGCAGCTCCCAGACGCAATTCTAGTCGGAGACTATCTCCACTCAACGTGTGGGCTAGTTTCACAAACCCAACCCATTAACTTCAGGTTACCCACGTAACATTGGCGCCGTTGTCGAGGACCTGGAGATCAACCAATGATGGCGGACGAATTCAACGAAGATGGAAACACAGCATCCGATTCTGAGTAAGAAAATCAGGATGCTGGCAACAATGACAGAGCGATAGTCACCCACCAAGGAGCGACCAACCAGAATAAAGAAGGCACTTCGTGAGTAAAAGACCAAAAGGGAAACTCCTTTGAGGGGCGTGAATCAGGAAAGGAAGGGTAGCCCCATGCAGCTGACTTCATGGGACTGTTCCATGGCCACTAAGGGCGCCTGGAGCAGTTGGAGCAAGAGTTAGAACGACAACGAGAAGCAGAGAGAAATTTGAGGAACGAGATCGAGCGATGAAAGGAGCTTGAGGAAAAGGTACTGAGGCTAGATTCGGCTCTCAAAGGTCGAAATTCTCGCAGTGACCGAGAAGACTCCCCCTTGGGAGGAGAAGATCCATTCAGTGAGGACATTATGAGGGCAAAAGTGCCAAAGAACTTTAAAAGTCCTGATATGGACCTCTACGACGGAACCACAGATCCAAAGCATCATTTAAGCAATTTTAAAAGTCGGATGTACTTAGCCGACACTTCTGATGCCACTCGCTGCAAGGCTTTCCCGACAACCCTGACTAAAGCAGCGATGAAGTGGTTCGATAGTCTCCCCTCGAGGTCTGTCAGCAGTTTCGACGACCTCTCACGGAAGTTCCTCATGAGATTCTTAATCCAAAAGGATAAGGTAAAGCACGCACCGAGCCTCTTGGGAGTAAAACAAGAGGTCGGAGAACCTTTACGGGACTACATGGAAAGATTCAACAAAGCGTGCTTGGAGATTCAAGATCTGCCCACAGAGGCAGTAATTATGGGCCTAGTAAATGGACTCCAAAAAGGCCCTTTCTCCCAGTCCATCTCAAAAAGGCACCCCACCTCCCTGAGTGATGTACAGGAAAGAGCAGAGAAGTACATCAACATGGAGAAAAATGCCAGGCTTCGAGAGCCAAGTTGGAGATCGGGGAACTCTCACTCATCAAAAGAGAGAGAAAAAGAGCCCAAGAAGAAAGAGGAAGTTGGCCCTGAAAGGCCTAGGAGATATCACTCCTACACTCCTCTATGAGTTTCCCTAGTAGATGTATACAGGGAAATTTGCCATACCGAAAGACTACCTCCCCCTAGGCCCATCAAAAATAAAAAGGGAGGGAGTCCTGGCGACTACTGTGAGTACCATAAGCTATATGGTCACTCAACAAATGATTGTTACGACCTCAAAAATGTGATAGAAAAACTGGCCGGAGAAAGTCGGTTGGACAGATATCTCATGGAAAGGTCGGACCACCATGGCAAGAGGAAGCGAGATGACGAGGACCGAAGAGATCCACCACCACAGACTCCAGAAAGACATATACACATGATCTCAGGGGGGTTTGCTGGAGGCGGTCTCACAAAGTCATCTCGAAAAAGACACTTGAAAGAAGTCTACCAAGTCTGGGGTGAAACTTCTGACCTTCCAACTATTTTTTTCACTAAAGAAGACGGGCAAGGAATCATTCCTGGACACGACGATCCAGTGGTGATAACCATGGTCCTTGCCAATGCCCATCTACACAGAACCTTGGTAGATCAGGGGAGCTCGGCCGATATCCTGTTCAAACCAGCATTTGATAAGCTGGGGTTGGATGAAAAGGAATTGAGAGCTTAGCCTGACACCTTATATGGGTTGGGGGACATGCCAATAAAGCCACTAGGATTCATACCTCTACGCAAAATCCAAAACTCTGAGCATCGACTTTATAGTCGTTGATGTGGGTTCGGCTTACAACGCCCTAATAGGTAGAACCACCTTAAATTGGCTCGGAGCAGTGGTGTCCACTCCCCACCTTTGCATGAAATTCCCAACACCAGAGGGAATTGCAACCATTAGAGAAGACCAGAAATTGGCGAGAAAATGCTACAACGAAAGCCTGAACTTGAGAAGAAAGGGTAAGGAGATGCACACCATTGAGCTTGGAGGAATCAGAGCTAAAGGAGAGTTGCAACCACAACCCTGGGAAAAAATCGAGGAGGTACAGGTTGGAAAAGAGGAAGAAAAAAATACCAGCGTAGGAGCCAACCTAAAAGAAGATTTGAAGCAGAAGCTTATAAGGCTCCTACAAGAGAATTCCGACCTCTTCGCTTGGAAAGCTTCCGACATGCCAGGGATAGATCCCGAACTCATGTCAAACAAACTGTCAGTATACCTCGGATCGCGACCTGTTCAGCAAAGAAGATGGAAGCTCGGACCTGAACGAGTTCAAGTGGTGGAAGAGCAAGTACAAGCCCTCTTAGAAGCCGACTTCATCAAAGAGGTTAAATATCCGGCGTGGCTGGCAAATGTAGTGCTAGTTAAAAAGCAAAATGGCAAGTGAAGGATGTGCGTCAATTACACCGACCTGAATAAGGCGTATCCTAAAGACCCATATCCACTTCCAAACATTGATACCTCAGTAGACTCCAGCTCGGGGTATCAATACTTGTCGTTTATGGATGCGTACTCGGGATATAATCAAATTCTGATGTACAAGCCGGATCAAGAAAAAACATCTTTCATCATGCCAAAAGCAAACTATTGCTATGTGGTCATGCCTTTCGGATTGAAAAATGCAGGAGCCACATACCAAAGGCTGATGAATAAGGTATTTGCCCCTCACCTTGGGAGTTTAATGGAAGTCTACGTAGACGACATGCTGGTAAAAACCAAGGACGAGGACGACCTCTTGACTGATCTCTTGCAAGTCTTCGACACCATTAGGATGCATGGGATGAGATTGAATCCCACAAAATGCACCTTCGCAGTAGAGGCAGGAAAATTTCTAGGATTTATGCTTACACAAAGAGGGATTGACGCCAACCCCGACAAATGCAGAGCAGTCCTAGAAATGAAAAGCCCGACTTGCTTAAGGGAGGTCCAACAGCTGAATGGCCGACTTGCAGCTCTCTCCAGGTTCTTGGCAGGATCAGCATTAAGATCCCTACCACTCTTCTCTCTATTAAGAAAAGGATGACAGTTCGAATGGACTCTTGAATGTGAAGAAGCATTCCATAAATTCAAAAGGTTTTTAAGCCAACCTTCCATTCTGACCCGACCTAAAGTTGGGGAAGAACTCGTCCTGTATTTGTCTGTAGCCTACAAAGTTGTAGCATCAGCTCTAATACGGGAAGACGAGGTCGGGCAGCATCCTGTATACTTCACCAGCAGAGCTCTACAAGGCCCTGAATTAAGGTATCAAAGACTCGAGAAGTTTGCATATGCCTTAATAGTAGCCTCTCGAAGGTTGCGGCCTTACTTTCAAGCACACACGATAAGAGTTCGAACGAACCAGCCCATGAAGCAAATCCTTCAGAAAATGGACATTGCAGGCAGAATGGTTCAATGGGCCATAGAGTTGTCCGTGTTTGACCTTAAGTACGAAACTCGGACGGCAATCAAAGCCCAATGTCTCACTGACTTCATGGCAGAATATGCAGGGGTTCAAGAGGAAGCTTCCACTACATGGGAGCTATATGTGGATGGATCCTCCAACAAAGTCGGAAGGGTACGGGTATAATATTAGTCAACCAAGAGGGAACGCAAGTAGAAGTATCCCTCAAATTTGAATTTCCAGCTTCTAAAAATCAGGCAGAATATGAAGCCTTGATTGCAGGATTAAAGCTGGCAGAAGAAGTTGGTGCGACCAAAGTATTTGTCTTCAGCGATTCTCAGGTGGTGACCTCCCAAATAAATGAAGAGTATCAGGCTAAAGACCCCAACATGAAGAGGTACTTAGACGAAACCTTGGAACATCTTAGCCGTTTTGCAGAGACCGAGGTCAAACACATAACTCGGGATCTCAACAGTAGAGCAAACACGCTCTCCAAACTAAAAAGTACCAAACCAGGAGGGAATAATAGATGTCTGATCCAAGAAACTCTCCAAGAACCCTCAGTTACAAAAAAAGAGGGTAGACAAGACGTCCTTGAAGTATCCGGATTGGACCTCAGATGGATGAGCCCACTAATCGAATATATGAAATTCGACATCCTACCCAAAGAGGAAAAAGGGGCCAAGAAAATACGGAGGGAAGCACAAAACTACACTTTGGTAAAAAATATCCTTTATAAAAGAGGGATATCTATACCATTATTAAAGTGCGTCCCAACCTCAAGGACAACTGAAGTCTTAGAAGATGTCCATAATGGTATCTGCGAAAATCATCTCGGAGCAAGGTCTTTGGCTAGGAAAGTCATACGAGCCGGGTTCTACTGGCCGACCTTACAAAAAGATGCCACCGAATTCGTAAGGAAGTGTCAACCATGCCAAATGCATGCAAACTTCCACGTCGCTCCCCCCGAGGAGCTCATTAGCATAACTTCTCCATGGCCTTTCGAAAAATGGGAATTGGACCTATTGGGACCCTTTCTCCAAGCGCTTGGACTAGTAAAGTATCTAATAGTGGGAGTAGACTACTTTACAAAGTGGATAGAAGCAGAACCACTAGCCACCATTACAGCCCAGAGAAGTTGGAAGTTCATCTACAAGAACATTATCACAAGGTATGAAGTCCCCCACTCCATCACCACTGATAATGGCACTCAGTTCACCGACTCAACCTTTAGAAACCTGGTAGCCAGTATGAAAATCAAACATCAGTTCACCTCGGTAGAGCACCCACAAGCAAATGGACAAGCCGAGGCGGCCAACAAAGTTATACTGGCAGGGTTGAAGAAAAGGTTGCAAGATGTAAAGGGAGCATGGGCTGAGGAACTTCCTCAAGTGTTATGGGCCTATCGGACTACACCTCAGTCTGCTACCGGAGAAACACCGTTCCGACTTGCTTATGGCATAGAAGTTGAAATCAATGAGCAAAGTCCAAGAGTGAGCTTCTACGACGAGGTTGGCAACATACAGGGAACAAAAAGAACTCGAGCTCCTTCCTGAAGTCCGAGAACAAGCCCAGATAAGAGAAGCAACACTGAAGCAAAGGATGACAAACAGATACAACAAAAAGGTCATTCGAAGAAGCTTCGCCCCCGACAACTTGGTCTTGATCAGAAATGACATCGAAGTCAACAAGTCAAGGGAAGGAAAGCTTGCTGCTAATTGGAAAGGGCCACATAAGATAAGTGAAGTCTTAGGAAGGGGATACTACAAGGTAACCGACTTGATCGGAACCAAACTACCCAGGTTGTCGCATGCTTGTAATATGAAAAGGTACTATAGTTGAAAGCGAACTCCACTCCCTGATGTACTCTTTTTTCCCGACTTCATGATTTTTTCTAAAAAGAAGGGTTTTCATGAAAGGAGTTTTAACGAGGCATCAAAGTAGAGGCTAAAGGGCAACAATTTTCAACCCCTTGGTAGCAAAAAGTGCCTTTGTCCATTGATGAGCGGATAATTTATACGCTTTTTGGCACTATTTTTAGTATGTTTTTAGTAGAATCTGGTTACTTTTAGGGATGTTTTCATTAGTTTTTATGTTAAATTCACATTTCTGGACTTTACTATGAGTTTGTGTGTTTTTCTGTGATTTCAGGTATTTTCTGGCTGAAATTGAGGGGCTTGAGCAAAATTCAGATTCAGAGGTTGAAGAAGGACTGCTGATGCTGTTGGATTCTGACCTCCCTGCACTCAAAGTGGATTTTCTGGAGTTACAGAACTCAAAATGGCGCGAGAGGATTAAAAGTAGCCATTGACAACGGTGACAAAAAGCCAAAAAGCCAGCCATGGAAAGGAGTAGGATTGATTGGATGAAGGCAGCAGGAAAGCAGAGGTTCAGAGGAACGAAAGCATCTCTATGCACTTATCTAAAATTCTCACCAATGATTTACATAAGTATTTCTATCCTTGTTTTCTTCTTTATTTTTGAAAACTCCATAATCAATTATTATCCGCCTGACTGAGATTTACAAGGTGACCATTGCTTGCTTCATATCGACAATCTCCGTGGGATCGACCCTTATTCACGTAAGGTTTATTACTTGGACGACCCAGTGCACTTGCTGGTTAGTTGTATCGAAGTTGTGACAAATTATGAATTAAGATCAGAGCACCAAGTTTTTGGAGCCATTACCAGGGATCACAATTTCGTGCATCAAGTTTTTGGCGCCGTTGCCGGGGATTGTTCGAGTTTGGACAACTGACGGTTCATCTTATTGCTCAGATTAGGTAATTTTCTTTTTGTTTTATTTTCAAAAAATTTTTCAAAAAAACTTTTCAAAAAAAATTTTCTCCTTTATTTTCGAAAAAAAAATAAAAATGTTTTCAAAAATATATTTTTCTTCAGAATTTTTAAGAATGAATTCTAGTGTTTCATGAAACATGTTGAATCCTATCTGGCTGTAAAGCCATACCCAAACTGCTTGGGGATTGGTCTTCAACTAATCACCTCAATGGATGTAATTTACATGCTAGAGCTTGGCTGGCTATTAAGCCATGCCTAACCCTCAGATTGGAACTTTAGACTAAGAATTGAAGATTCCTGGAATTCATATTAAAAATTTTGGAATCCTTATTTTTTTTTTTCAAATAATTTTCGAAAATACAAAAAAATCATAAAATCATAAAAATAAAAAATATTTTGTGTTTCTTGCTTGAGTCTTGAGTCAATTTTTGAGTTTGGTGTCAATTGCATACTCATCTTGCATTTTTCGAAAATTGCATCATTCATAGTGTTCTTCATGATCTTCAAGTTGTTCTTAGTAAGTCTTCTTGTTTGATCTTTATATTTTCTTGTTTTGTGTCTTTTCTTGTTTTTCATATGCATTCTTGAAATCTTAGTGTCTAAGCATTAAAGATTTCTAAGTTTGGTGTCTTGCATGTTTTCTTTGCATTAAGAATTTTTCAAAAATAAGTTCTTGATGTTCATCTTGACATTCAAAGTGTTCTTGGTGTTCATATTGACATTCATAGCATTCTTGCATGCATTCATTGTTTTGATCTAAAAATTTCATGCATTGCATCATTTTCATGTTCTTCTCTCTCCTCATTAAAAATTCAAAAAAAAAAATAAAAAAAATATCTTCCCCTTTTTCTCTCTCATAAATTCGAAAATTTGGATTGACTTTTTCAAAAAATTTTAAAAATCTAGTTGTTTTTATGAGTCAAATCAAATTTTCAATTTAAAAATCTCATCTTTTTCAAAATCCTTTTCAAAAATCAAATCTTTTTCATTTTTCTTAGTTATTTTCAAAAATTATAAAAATATTTTTCAAAAATCTTTTTCTTATCTTTATCACATAACTTTCGAAAATAACATCACCAATTAATTTTTTGATTCAAAAATTTCAAGTTTGTTACTTACTTGTTAAGAAAGATTCAAACTTTAAGTTCTAGAATCATATCTTGTGATTTCTTGTGAATCAAGTCATTAATTGTGATTTAAAAAAAAAATCAAATCTCTTTCAAAACTAATTTCAATCATATCTTTTCAAAAATATCTTCTTATCTTATCTTTTTCAAAAATTTGATTTCAAAATATCTTTTCTAACTTCCTAACTTCTTATCTTTTCAAAATTGATTTTCAAAATTTGTTTCAACTAACTAACTAACTTTTTGTTTGTTTCTTATCTTTTTCAAAACTACCTAACTAACTCTCTCTCTTTCTCTCTAATTTTCGAAAATATCTCCCCCCTTTTTCAAAATTTCTTTTTAATTAATTAATTATTTTAATTTTTAATTTTAATTTTTGAAAACCACTAACCTTTTTCAAAAACTATTTTCGAAAATCACTAACCCTTTTTCAAAAAAAAAAAATTTTCGAAAATCCTTCTCCCCCATCTCCTTCTAATTATTTATTCATCTACTAACACTTCTCTTCATCTCACATCATTGCTCCTATCCTTACCCTTGTGTTTGGATTCTTCATTCTTCTTCACCCCTAGTCCTTTTCTTCTTCTACTAACAATAAGGAACCTCTTTACTGTGACATAGAGGATTCCTTTTCTTTTCTTGTTCTCTTCTCTTTCTTATGAGCAGGAACAAGGAAAAAGCATTCTTGTTGAAACTGATCCAGAACCTGAAAGGACTCTGAAGAGGAAACTAAGAGAAGCTAAATTACAACAATCCAGAGACAACCTTATTGAAAATTTCGAACAAGTAAAGGAGATGGCAGCCGAACCCAACAACAATAATGCAAGGAGAATGCTTGGTGACTTTACTGCACCAAATTCCAATTTACATGGAAGAAGCATCTCCATTCCTGCCATTGGAGCAAACAACTTTGAGCTGAAACCTCAATTAGTTTCTCTGATGCAGCAGAACTGCAAGTTTCATGGACTTCCATCTGAAGATCCTTTTCAGTTCTTAACTGAATTCTTGCAGATATGTGATATTGTTAAGACTAATGGAGTAAGATCCTGAAGTCTACAGGCTCATGCTTTTCCCTTTTGCTGTAAGAGACAGAGCTAGAATATGGTTGGACTATCAACCCAAAAACAGCCTGAACAAAATATTGACTCAGCAAGTCAATATGATTTTTCAGAGTCTGAATGGAATGCAAGCTGCATCCAACAGTACTCAAGAGGCATCTTCTGAAGAAGAAGCTTATGATCCTGAGAACCCTGCAATAGCAGAGGTGAATTACTTAGGTGAACCTTATGGAAACACCTATAACTCATCATGGAGAAATCATCCAAATTTCTCATGGAAGGATCAAAAGCCTCAACAAGGCTTTAGTAATGGTGGAAGAAATAGGTTTAACAATAGTAAACCTTTTCCATCATCCACTCAGCAACAGACAGAGAATTCTGAGCAGAATTCATCTAGCTTAGCAAACTTAGTCTCTGATCTATCTAAGGCCACTGTGAGTTTCATGAATGAAACAAGGTCCTCCATTAGAAATTTGGAGGCACAAGTGGGCCAGCTGAGTAAGAACATCACTGAAATCCCTCCCAGTACTCTCTCAAGCAATACAGAAGAAAATCCAAAGAGAGAGTGCAAGGCCATTGATATTACCAAAATGGCCGAACCTGTAAGGGAAGGAGAGGACGTGAATCCCAGTGAGGAAGACCTCCTGGGACGTCCAGTGATCAATAAAGAGCTTTCCTCTGAGGAACCAAAGGAATCTGAGACTCATCTAGAGACCACAGAGATTCCATTAAAACTTCATTATGCCCTTCATGAGCTCTGATGAGTATTCCTCTACTGAAGAGAATGAGGATGTCACTAAAGAGCAAGTTGCCAAGTTCCTTGGTGCAATCATGAAGCTGAATGCCAAATTATTTGGTATTGAGACTTGGGAAGATGAACCTCCCTTGTTCACCAATGAACTAAGTGATCTG
>NC_029790.2:11585058-11593361 GCF_000816755.2 Arachis ipaensis | reverse complement strand
AAAAAGCTTCTCTCAAAGCAGAGTCAACCAAAGCCCCCACAGTCAAACTCTAAGTTTGGTGTTGGGAGGCTACAACCAAACTCTAAGTTTGGTGTCAAACCCCCATATCCAAACTCTAAGTTTGGTGTTGGGAGGTTTCAACAAAGCTCTGCACATCTGTGAGGCTCCATGAGAGCCCACTGTCAAGCTATTAACATTAAAGAAGCGCTTGTTGGGAGGCAACCCAATGTTTATTTATCTAATTTTATTTTTTGTTTTTCATGTTTTCTTAGGTTCATGATCATGTGGAGTCACAAAATAAATGAAAAATTTAGAAACAGAATCAAAAACAGCGGAAGAAAAATCACACCCTGGAGGAAGCACCTGTCTGGCGTTCAATGCCAGAACAGAGCATGGTTCTGGCGCTGAACGCCCAAAATGGGCAGTATCTGGGTACTGAACGCCCAAAATGGGCAGCATCTGGGCGCTGAACGCTAGAATTGCACCCTGGAGAAGAGCTGGCGCTGAACGCCCAGAACAAGCATGGTTCTGGCGTTCAACGCCAGAAATGGGCAACAAATGGGCGTTGAACGCCCAAAATGGGCACCAACCTGGCGCTGAACGCCCAGAGTTGTGTGCAAGGGCATTTTACATGCCTAATTTGGTGCAAGGTTGTAAATCCTTGAACACCTCAGGATCTGTGGACCCCACAGGATCCCCACCTACCTCCACTCACTCTCTTCTCTCTTCTCAATCATCCTCTCTTCCCAATAAACACTCTTCCCCAAACCCCTTCACCTATCACCTCCATCCCTCTTCCCTATTAACCCTTCACCACTCACATCCACCCACTCTTCCCCATAAACCTACCCAATAAACCCCACCTACCTTCAAAATTCAAAATCAATTTTCCACCCAAACCCACCCATATGGCCGACACTTAACCCCCTCCATTCCCTATATATAGCCCTCCATTCTTCCTCATTTTCACACAACACAACCCTCTCTTCTCTTCTTGGCCGAAACACACCTCCCCCCTCTCCTCCATATTTTCTTCTTCTTCTTCATCTATTCTTTCTTCTCTTGCTCAAGGGCGAGCAATATTCTAAGTTTGGTGTGGTAAAAGCATAAGCTTTTTGTGTTTCCATTACCATTGATGGCACCTAAGACCGGAGAATCCTCTAGAAAAGGGAAAGGGAAGACAAAAGCTTCCACCTCCGAGTCATGGGAGATGGAAAGGTTCATCTCCAAAGCCCATCAGTGTGTCTTCATTACATGATCATTAGTAGTTAGTAACTATGTCTTAAAGTTATGAATGTCCTATGAATCCATCACCTCTCTTAAATGAAAAATGTTTTAATTCAAAAGAACAAGAAGTACATGAGTTTCGAATTTATCCTTGAACTTAGTTTAATTATATTAATGTGGTGACAATGCTTCTTGTTTTCTGAATGAATGCTTGAACAGTGCATATGTCTTTTGAAGTTGTTGTTCATGAATGTTAAATATGTTAGCTCTTGAAAGAATGATGACAAGGAGACATGTTATTTGATAATCTGAAAAATCATAAAAATGATTCTTGAAGCAATAAAAATCAGCAAAGAACAAAGCTTGCAGAAAAAAAAAGAAAAAAAGAGAGCAAAAAAAATATATATAGAAAAAAAAAGAGAGAAAAAGCAAGCAGAAAAAGCCAAAGCTCTTAAAACCAAGAGGCAAGAGCAAAAAGCCAATAACCCTTAAAACCAAAAGGCAAGGGCAATAAAAAGGATCCCAAGGTTTTGAGCATCAGTGGATAGGAGGGCCTAAAGGAATAAAATCCTGGCCTAAGCGGCTAAACCAAGCTGTCCCTAACCATGTGCTTGTGGCGTGAAGGTGTCAAGTGAAAACTTGAGACTAAGCGGTTAAAGTCAAGGTCCAAAGCAAAAAAAAAAAAAGAGTGTGCTTAAGAACCCTGGACACCTCTAATTGGGGACTTTAGCAAAGCTGAGTCACAATCTGAAAAGGTTCACCCAATTATGTGTCTGTGGCACTTATGTATCCGGTGGTAATACTGGAAAACAAAGTACTTAGGGCCACGGCCAAGACTCATAAAATAGCTGTGTTCAAGAATCATCATACTGAACTAGGAGAATCAATAACACTATCTGAACTCTGAGTTCCTATAGATGCCAATCATTCTGCATAACAGCAACATCGTACGGAGGACTGATGAGTGGATAATTTATACGCTTTTTGGCATTGTTTTTAGTATGTTTTTAGTAGAATCTAGTTACTTTTAGGGATGTTTTCATTAGTTTTTATGTTAAATTCACATTTCTGGACTTTACTATGAGTTTGTGTGTTTTTCTGTGATTTCAGGTATTTTCTGGCTGAAATTGAGGGGCTTGAGCAAAATTCAGATTCAGAGGTTGAAGAAGGACTGCTGATGCTGTTGGATTCTGACCTCCCTGCACTCAAAGTGGATTTTCTGGAGTTACAGAACTCAAAATGGCGCGCTTCCAATTGCGTTGGAAATTAGACATCCAGGGCTTTCCAGTAATGTATAATAGTTCATACTTTGCCCGAGTTTAGATGACGCAAACTGGCGTTCAACGCCAGCTCTCTGCCCAATTCTGTCGTCCAGCGCCAGAAACAAGTTGCAAAGTGGAGTTCAACGCCCAAAATGGCACAAAAGCTGGCGTTCAACTTCAGAAAGAGCCTTTGCACGTGTAACATTCAAGCTCAACCCAAGCACACACCAAGTGGGCCCCGGAAGTGGATTTATGCATCAATTACTTACTTCTGTAAACCCTAATAGCTAGTTTATTATAAATAGGATTTTTTACTATTGTATTAGACATCCTGGATTGTATTTTTGATCCGGTGATCTCGTTTTGGGGGCTGGCCATTCGGCCATGCCTGAACCTTTCACTTATGTATTTTCAACTGTAGAGTTTCTACACTCCATAGATTAAGGTGTGGAGCTCTGCTGTTCCTCATGAATTAATGCAAAGTACTACTGTTTTTCTATTCAATTCAACTTATTCCACTTCTAAGATATTCATTCGCACTTCAACCTGAATGTGATGAACGTGACAATCATCATCATTCCCTATGAACGCGTGCCTGACAACCACTTCCGTTCTACCTTCGATTGAATGATTATCTCTTGGATCTCCTAATCAGAATCTTCGTGGTGTAAGCTAGATTGATGGCGGCATTCATGAGAGTCCGGAAAGTCTAAACCTTGTCTGTGGTATTCCGAGTAGGACTCTGGGATTGAATGACTGTGACGAACTTCAAACTCGCGAGTGCTGGGTGTAGTGATAGCGCAAAAGGATAGTAAATTCTATTCCAGTATGATCGAGAACCTCCAAGATGATTAGCCATGCAGTGACAGCGCATCAGACCATTTTCACAGAGAGGAATAGGATGCAGCCATCGACAAGGGTAATGCCTCCAGACGATTAGTCGTGCTGTGACAAAGCATTTGGACCATTTTCCCGAGAGGATTAAAAGTAGCCATTGACAACGGTGACATCCTTACAAAAAGCCAGCCATGAAAAGGAGTAGGATTGATTGGATGAAGGCAGCAGGAAAGCAGAGGTTCAGAGGAACGAAAGCATCTCTATGCACTTATCTGAAATTCTCACCAATGATTTACATAAGTATTTCTATCCTTGTTTTCTTCTTTATTTTCGAAAACTCCATAATCAATTATTATCCGCCTGACTGAGATTTACAAGGTGACCATAGCTTGCTTCATACCGACAATCTCCGTGGGATCGACCCTTACTCACGTAAGGTTTATTACTTGGACGACCCAGTGCACTTGCTGGTTAGTTATATCGAAGTTGTGACAAATTATGAATTAAGATCAAAGCACCAAGTTTTTGGAGCCATTACCAGGAATCACAATTTCGTGCATCATCCATAAATAAAGACCTTTTCTACATCTCTTTGTAAATTCCACTAAGTTATTATCCTTTTCCTATGAAACGCGCCGACTTAAACTCGACAAAATGTGAAAATCCCATGCCCGACTTACATGGTCGGCAGGATAAAACGACGAGGCACAAGTCGGTGTAAAGAGGTTATAAAAGTAGATCATAATAACTCAGAAACTTAACGACTAACAAGTCGGAAAAAATCGAGGAAACTTGAAATGCATCGCAAAAATAACCTAAGTTAAGAACAATTTAGATAGAGAAATTTGAATTCATAAGGAATCCAAAAAAGAGAAAAAAGAAAATCATCAAAAATCAAAAGTAGAAGCTGGCTCAAAATCTTTGGAAAACCTAAGAAAATTTAGACAAAGCACAGCCTGCCCAGATAAAAGGATTTTATGGTCATAAAAAAACCTAACAGCAAAAAAATTGCGAAAAGCATACACACAGCTAACAAACTTAAAACTCCTTATCCAAAAAAAGGGGGAAACAAGAATTAAAGCATTTTTTGTTTATGGCCATGAAAGGCCAGGAAATGTCAAGAACAAACTACCACCACATAAAATAATAATAAAATTGTTCAAAGAAGGGGCCCACAGGCCGGGCCCCACAATAGCCAGAAATCAATTAAATAGCAGGAAGGTCAGCATCACCAGAAGGTAGAGAGGTTAGGTCAGCAGCAGGAGAGGACGGAGCATTCTCTTCAGTGGCAGGAGTTGGAACGCCTGAAGACGTCGGCTGAAATCCCTCTTGTTGATCCTCACGAAGAGGAGACTCTTCAAGTCTTTGTCCACAGGTCTTCAGCTCAAAATCTGTCTCAGGTCGGGGAGGAGAAACAATAGCCCCGTTCACAACAATCTTATCAGGATCAAGAGGAGAAAGGTCCAGGCCAGGGGCAATGACCCCTACCTGCTCCTCAAAGATCCTCTAGGCCTCCTCCGAGCTCTCCGCCACGGAGTCCTCCAGATCCTGATAAGCCTCCCTACCTTTCTCTAACTTTCTCTAAAGGTCAATGTTGTCGGTAAAGAGCCTGATATAGTTCTGCTCCTCCTTCTCTTTCAAGCCCTCCGCCATGGCACATTGGGCCATCAACTTCTTCTTCCGCTCTTGAAGTTGGGACCTCTCCTCCTTCAAACCAGCGACTTCCTCCAAAAGCCTTTTCTCTTCCTCCTGATAAAGGAGAATCCTCCCCTCCAGCTCTTCAATTTTATGGGTAGAACCCAAAGAGCTGAGGGGATTCTTCTAAAAAATATCAAGAAGTTTTGTGCACACCCCAGCTGCCCGAACACTCCCCTGAACCAGGATATTAAGATGGTTTCAAACGGAAGCATCATCCATATTAATATGAGTATGGGGAAAGATGTGATTCTGAACGAATTGGGGACCATCAAAATCCCTGGAAGAAGCGCCTGATCCTGAAGTCTTGCGCTTCTTCCTCTCAGGCTCAGGGAAAGATCGGGCAGGAAGGGTATGACAAGGAAGAGAAGAGGAAGAAGTGGAAGTTACCGTAATTGGGCGAGAAGAGGCCCCCAAATCACGAGGGGGAGGAGGAGGGGGAGGAGGAAGAGTGCCGGCAGCCCTGGCGGTATCGACTCAAGCCCGAGACCTTCTCTTAGCATCCTGGACCTTATGATAAGAGGAACTGGAACCTTTCTTCACCATTTTTGAAAAGAAGGAAACAAAAAGAGTTAGACTACTACAAGTCAAAGTCAGAAACTATCAATGGCAACAATAAAGCTACCTAGTTGGGTCTGCACAAAGTTTGGAGACCCCTGAAGAAATCTTTTTGTATCCAAATAAGGGGCTCTTCCCCAAACTTCTCGGAAGAACCCCACAACAGCCTCCTCCACCTCATCCAAGTCATCCAGGCCGTATTTCTCCATAGAAGAGGCCTCCAACCAGTATAGAGAAAAACGGGGAGAAGAATTTTCATCAAGAAAGAAGGGATGGTGACCCTCCACTGCTAGGACTTTAAAAAAGAAGTTCTTAAAATCGTGAAAAGACTCATCAAAGATGGAAAAAATCTTCCGACCTTGAATGGCCCGAAAAGAGATCTACTGTTGCTTATTATTTTGCCCACTGAAGGGCTTGATCATATGGAAGAGATAGAAAAAAAATCCTCAAAGACGTCGGAAAATCCAAGTCTCGACTAACAAGCTGGTAAATCTTCATAAAACCCCAAGAATTGGGGTGAAGCTAGGTAGGGGCAACTCGACAGTGGTTTAGGACCTCTATCTCAAAGTCAGAGAAAGGTAGAAAAATCTCCAGGCGGGTAAAAAGACTCTCGTACATAAAAAAGAAATGAGGGTCAGCATCAGCAGCCCTCCCAAAACAAACCCTGTCCTCAGGACCCGGAGCAATCAACTCGTACTTGGGTTCATCTTCATCAAGAACACAAACCCTATGGTGGGTACGAAGGTCAGTAATGTAGTCTGTATCCACTAAAGGTTCCTCCCCAAGAACGGTAACATCTACCCATTCGGAAATTTGAGAAGACATCTTTTTCAGTAAAAAAGATGAAAAGGCGAAGAGACCTACAAAGAAAAATGGGAGAGGGTCATACTTAGGTCCTCTAAAAAGTCTAAACAACTGCTCTCAAGGGCGAGGAAATAAGGACGACTAAATCAACATACTCACTACACAGCATACAAAAATTCCCTCTAAATACGCAGAAGGTATCATGCGTAAATTATAAAAGGAGAAAGATAGAGAAATAACCTTTGTTGATGAACGCAAAGAGAAAACAGAAGCAACAGCAGTCACAGCAAGGAGGGAGGTTAGGAAAGCTTTCTCTTTGAGAAAATACAGGTCTGAAGTAATAAATTTCAGAGAACGAAAGAAACAAAAGAAAGAGAGGGAAAAGTATTTATAAATACACCAGGGGCAAAACAATAAAACGAGGCTATCATTAAAGATACGTGCCGTTACCAATGTAACCGCTCCCTACGTGTAAATACAAAACTCCTAACGGACTCGAGTAGGAGAACTGTTCATACTCTGACCCAACACTAAGGCCCGGGTCTAAATAAAAGGCCCAATCCAAAGACTGACATTCACTGATCTCCTCAGAAGAGGTCGGGTTAGACACACACTCCACTCTAAGGAGGTCGGGATCAAAGGTTAGCTGGCAGATAACCCTTATTCAAATAAGTAACTGCCCCTAAAATCTCTCAACCCACTTCCAAGAGCCATATCTCAACTTCCCTAAGATAAATGGACGGTTATCCGCCTAAAAAGATGGAACTACTCCAACGGTGGTTATTGGTTCACCACTATAAATACACTGACACCCTTCAGGTATCTCTAAATTCTAATACTCTCTAAACCTGCTAAAACCCTTTGCTAACTTAGGCATCGGAGTGTCTTTGCAGGTACCACCCCATTCTTTCACATATACAAGTCGGATGGCAGCTTCCAAACACAATTCTAGCCGGAGACTATCTCCACACAACACGTGGGCCAGTTTCACAAGTCCAACCCATTAACATCAGGTTACTCACGTAACAAATAATATTGAATAATTTAAAACTTTTTTATATTAAAATAGAATTTTTAAAATCTTATACACTAACAAAGAAAAGGAATCACGACGACAGTTTTTTTGGCTTGCTTTCTTGGTGCGTCGCAGTCAAACCAATTTTAAATGTGTATTAAAAGTATTTTGTGTATTATTTTATAATTTTAGATATATTAAAAATTATTTTTGATAAAAATTATAAATATAAATTTAAATAAATTTTAGATGTATATTAAAAATATTTTGTGTTAACTTATTATTTTAGATATGTTATGAACATATGTAAAATAATAAAAAAAACTACAACAAAATAATCACACGAAAAAAAAATTCAAATACAAGCCTATGAAACTAGAATATAATTGGATATGAAAGAGAAGATGTGATACTATTTAGTTGATAAATTAATTTTGTTATTTATTATTTTGAATGTGTCATAAGCACATTTAAAATACTACATCAAATATTCAGAATACATATAAAATAATATTATTTTACACAAAATAAATTATAAATACATCTAAAATTAAAGCCACATTTCAAAATATATAGAGAAGTCTTTGATAAATAAAAATGATCAAGTACTACTTAATCAATTGATATCTTTTTGTTGTTAATTGTGTTTTTCATTTTTTTTGGCAGTTGGATAGAAAATTTTATATAAATAATATTTAAATTTAATTTGATATAAGAAGAGAGATACAATTTATAAATGTGCAACGATCAATATTGGAGACTAAAAAAATGTATATACACATCTTTTTATAGAAATTAATACATTGATTTATTGTATATTTTTTTAATTAATCTAATTATTTTGTGAATTTCTTTGTTATGTATTATTATTTAGTATTCGCATGAATAAAAAAAATTGAACTTAG
>NC_029790.2:11575289-11583638 GCF_000816755.2 Arachis ipaensis | reverse complement strand
TTGAACTAAAAATTATTTTATATTAAAATAATAAACAAAATATAAATAAACTCACCAAAACTAGATGATCTTATCAATTTACAAACTCAACAATAACATTCTTAATTCTTAAAATATATGTTTCTAAGCACTTTTGTCATCATCATCTTCAGCTTTACACTCATCACTCAATTAAAAGATCCACAATCCTAATTCTCCATGATTTCTTTTGGGAAAATAAAATCCTATTCAAGACATAGCTGTAAACTTGAACTAAAAATTATTTTATATTAAAATAATAAACAAAATATAAATAAACTCACCAAAACTAGATGATCTTATCAATTTACAAACTCAACAATTTTTTAAAACATTCTTAAAATATATGTTTCTAAGCACTTTTGTCATCATCATCTTCAGCTTTACACTCATCACTCAATTAAAAGATCCACAATCCTAATTCTCCATGATTTCTTTTGGGAAAATAAAATCCTATTCAAGAAGAAAACCATAGCTGTAAATAATTGAAAATATTTGTGAGACTCAGCACCAAGACATAGAACAAGTATATATATAGAGCAGTACCAAACAATCCAATTCTCAATTCTATGAATCATAAACAAAAGGGTGCCTAAATATCCACAAAATCAATCAGATTCAGCATTAAAAAACATCAAATATCAAATTTTGCAGTTAAAGAATGAAGTAAAAAATATTAGAAATGAGAATGGCTTGAACCACCGTCTTTTGCATCAGAAAAATACACTACCATCATCATCATCACTCCCAAGACCTCCAACAACAGCATCATCTTCATGATTTCCTTGCTCTAAATCAATAACATGGGACATGAGCTATTTGTTAATTTTTTGAAAGCATCAATTTGGTTTAAAATTAAAACACAACAACAAATAATCACCTTAAACTTTGAAATCAATAAATTTATCAACAAAAATTAAAAAAGAGCTTACTCATAAATTAAAAAACAGCAGCAAAGTAACAAATTCATTTTTGGCAATAATTTTGACAACAGCACAAAATCAATTTCTTTGATTGATTTCACATTCAGAAAATCACTAATCAGATTCATAACAAACTCAACTGAGCAATAACAATATAATCCAATTACAATATTACAGCAATCTACTACCTAATGATCTCAACAAATAACATCTAAAATTATCCAAAATTATTCAACAATTATTCAATTATTCAATTATTAAATTATTAATCATGCTTCAAGCAATCAGCTTCAATAATTAATCAATAATCATGCTTCAACAATTAATCAGCTTCAACAATTAATCATTTAATCATGCTTCAAGCAAACAGTTTTTTAACAATTAATCATGCTTCAGCCTTGAAGCAAACAGTTTTACAACAATTAATCATGCTTCAAGCAATCAAAAGTAAGGTTTAGAACATAGCTGGCTAACGTTGGCTGGACGGAAGTGGCGGTGGCTCAACGTAGAGTGAGAGTGGAGACTGGAATATTTTTTTTTTACTACATCATAGAATAAGAATGTATTCTTCGTTTTTCATCGAAGTTGATTCTTTTAAACTACACATTATAATTTTTCTTATGATATTTTTTTATGTAGCCAATCTATTATTATTCTTTTGATAATCTGATAATTATTCTTACTCAAACTTATTCTTTTCGTCTATCGAACAATTGCTTCTAAGGAGCTTTATAGGTCAAGTTCAAATTCCATCCCATCCATACTTTCTATGTCTATCCGAAAATCTTTGAAGTTGAGCATATAATGAGATTTAATTTTCTCAATTTAGGTTCAATTTTGTTAGAATTATGTCAATTTTGGAGATGGAATTTCAAATATTAGTTATGTATTTAAATTTTTTCTTTTAAATTTTTCGTAATAAAAATAATTTTATAAAATATTATATTTTTTTTCAAAAACTACTGGCTTTCTACTGCATTAATGCAATACCATTGATGGGAATAAATGTCAATTTAGTTTTTCGATGTGTCTATTTTATACCTTGCTATATTATATGGATGGCAGATAATGAAGCTTATTTAACAAGAGAATGGTCTGCATTTGTACAGATTCTAAATGCTCAATTTGATGACATTATTTTAGTTGGATGTCGTTAATAGAATGACTCTAATATATATGTGTCTAAAGACTAGAATTGTAACACCCTAATTACCCTAAGCCTTACCTCGCGTCGTAAAGCAAAGGTTAATCAAAGGTTGCGACAGTTCTAAGCTCATACTTATAATATATAGAAGAAATAATATATTCTAGAAGCCCGATGTATAATAGTATAAGAATCTAGCCACGGCTCGTGGAGTTTAAGCCGACTAGTTATATACAGACCATACAGAAGTTTGGAAGTTAAAACAGCTTATACAAGTTTTTCTCTCAAAATAAGCCTCTAGGCAAAAGTAAATACAAAAGATGAGAGATATAAACAAAATAAACAAAAAGACTCCAAAATATACATCTAGGATCCTCCGCTCTGTCACCATCAGAACAACTCACCGAGGTGGGTTGCGACCTGCATATGAAAAACAACAACAGAATATGGTATGAGAACTGAAGGTTCTCAATATGGTAACAGTGCCCAGTGATGTAAGATATGAGACTCCGGGACGCCAGAGACAATCCTAGAACTTCATATCCATCGCAAGATTCATCTTAAAGCATAACTAAAACAGTAAAGCATAACTTAAACCATAGCATAATATAAGGGGTAATCTAACTTAAGGAGTTTTCTAATCTAACAGTTCTCCGCTGTCCCACAGCCTTCACCAACCTATCCTCCATACGATCCCATCGCCACCGTCTTCTGAACTTCCTCAATCTCAGTAGAAAACAAAATTAATTGCAATGCAAGTAAAACACAAGTATAGGCATATATACCAAGTAATTCAAATAGGCAATTAGGCATGTTATACAAATAGGCAAGCAATTTCAAGTCAGCAAAGCATACAAACAGATAGAAGATGCACATGATGAATGCCTGTCCTACTGGCTGTGATAACACATTGTCGGTTCAACTGCCAACCCGACACATCTCCATGGAGATGTCGCCCTTCGGAATCATCATTGGGAACCCCCGAGATATGGTGCTCGGAACACCGTCCAGGATTTTGTGCCTGCACACTCTAGTGATCCGAAGGAATGCGAGTGGGATACTCTTGCCACGGACCTTACATCTCAACACAAGCGGGACGAACCATCGCCCTTATGCTGCCGCCGCTACCTCGACAGGCGGGATCCAATCGCCGTCCCTGCCGGGCGCATAGCATCTCAACAATCTCAGTATAAAACATTAGTTCAGTGGTTTTCAGAAAATATTTTTCAGTATATCATGGATCCATCATTTCATTCCGAGTCCTCGACTCATCTCAACCACTGACAATTCAACATTTCCATTCCGAACTCATTATTTCAGCAATTTCTCAATTCATATATCTTTCTCCTTTCTACTTCCACCAGACCCATCCTCAGTACACCAGAAACCTAAGCTTCCGCTCTCTTTTCAAGATAATACCAAGTAAATATCTTAGGACCTTTCTCATGTTTTAATGCCCGATAATAGGCCCAAGAGTTTTAAAATGGTGTCACAGAAGTGTACACGCTTGTTGGGAAGGTGAAGGAGTTTAAAACGAGAATTTAGTTTGAAAAACAGGGCATGTGTGTACGCACAGGGGTGTGCGTGCGCACGCCCAAGGAAATTTTTAAAACGTGTGGGTACACATAGAGGTGTGTGTATGCACAAGTGCAAAATTTTATAATTCTGTTCGCTCGCACAAGGCGTGCTAGCGCCCTCAACAGAATGCACCTTCCAACGTGTGTGTGTGTGTGCGCAGCTTGCAGAACTTTGTTGGTTATGTGTGCGCACAGAGCGTGCTAGCGCTGTCACCAGTACCCACATCCCTGTGGGTGCGTACGCACAAGGCTGTGCGTGCACACAGGTTTAGAAATTCATGGGTGTACGTGCGCACACAAACCAGAAATCACAAAATTCTGCAACACTGCAGAATTCAGATTTTGACACCAAACTTTGAATGATCATAACTTCATCTACAAAAATCCGAATTTTACAAACTCTATATCAATTTAAAGATTTTTCAATGATCTTTAATTCTAAGTAAACTTCAACAAATTTTGAAAATGGAGGCAAAAGTTATGACCCGTCAAAATTTACTAAAAACCAGTTTTTTACCAAAATCCACGAATTTCTCAATTCCTTGCAATACATAACCCAAAACCAAATCAAATCATTCCAAACTCCAATTTACATCATAACTCACCCTTTATGTCCCATTCCACTATTCATACCAAATTTTCCTTCACATATCATTATTCTCAACCATCAAACATCAAATATAAAACACTATAATCAATCCTCCACCAACACATTCATCAATCATAATCTATCAATACCAAGCATCAAAATCAATCTCATTTCATATCATTCTAAATTTCTCACACCATCTTTGTCAATCTCAACATCATAAATCATCATTCAACAATTCAACATCCATTTCAATTCAAACCTATCTTATGGGTCACTAGCCTAAGTGCCCAAAAATATTATATATTACTTAGAGAAAACCGAAACCTTACCTTGACTGATTCCCAATATGTACCAAAACTCAAATTGAGTGCTAAATTAAGCCTCCAATCACAGCCAAGTCACCAACCAAGTCCAACAAGCATCAACAATCACCAACAAGCTCCAACATTCAAGCTAACATCACATATTTCACATAAATCAAAACCTAATACTCACCATAAATCAATTCACAAGAGTTCAAGAACAATTCACCTTAACTCAACAGTTTTGGAAGCCAAAACTAATGTCAACCAAGAGCTAGAGTGTACCTAAACACTCAAAATCACAAAATTTCACTTAATCCAAAATCCTAAAAATTTGAAATTTTAGAAGGAAAAACTGAGAAGGATTTCGCGATTCTCTTACCGGTTTCTTGGTTGGGTTTTGTAGAGCTCTTCGGAAGGATCGCGTGGCCGCAAATGGTGCGGCAATCGGAGCTCCATAGCTCAAGTTATGAGCTTGAGAAGATGAATAGTGTTTATGGGGTTTCTCTCCTTTCCCTTTTCAGCATGTAAGTGTTGTGTGCTGAATTGGGTTCACTTAATCAACTTATATATGTTGGGCTTGGGTCCAACTTGGGTCCGGTCCAACCCGTTAGCATTTTTAGCTCATTTGGCCAAATTTTGGGCCAAACCTTTAAAATTAACGCCCGATTTTTCATTTCTAATATTTTCTAAGATTTTTTACTGTTTTAAATTTTTCTCGCGCAGTACCGGATAGACTTAAACCGGTTCGACCGGTTTAGTTGCCGGTTCGCGGTTTTTCACGATTTTTTGCAGAAAATACATTTTTTGACTCAGAAAAATCTACTGAGTCTAAAAATCATATTTAAATCCTCCAATTCCCCCTTGATGACAAACATATTTAAGCAATAACCAAAAGGAATTGAATTTTAGTAAAAGTTAGAAAACTTCCCTTTGAATGATGTTACTTACTTTTGTGTTGCTCCCCCTTTCCTTTTCAACAGTAGCTCCCCCTGAATTTGAGCTCTTTTCTTTTTGTTCCTGTTTACATTAAGCTTAAAAGGAGCTGTTCAAGATGTAACTTGACTAAGGGATTCTTATATAAACAGCAACACATATTCAGCCCAGTATTTCTTATCATTACAACAGCCAAAGCATATTGTAAAACAAAAAATTGCAAAAACAAAGTTCAGTTCTAATCCGAAACAAAGTTCAGAAAAGAATTAGCAGCATCAATAAATTATCAGCAGCAATCAACTAACTAATCAGAAAAATCAGCAGCATCATTCAATCAGAATCAAAATCAACCTAATCAACCTTTAATAGCTATTACTCCCCCTTTTGTCATCAAGGGCGGATAACATGCAAGATCAACAACAAAACAGCACTATAAACCCTGCAAGAAAGGTTAGTGTACAGCCAAAATAACTGTCTAAATAACTAAAAGTGAATCAGTGTTCAAAGTTATTACAGTTATCCAAGACAACAAAAGTATACCAAGAAGTAGCAAAATAAAACAGAGCTTTTGAGACAAAAAGATGAGCAGCATCAGCAGATTTTATGAGACAAATCCTAGGCATCAGAACCATTTCCTTCCGAGGCAGCTTCCTCTTCAACATCAGTGGCAGCATCTTCATCATTTTGAAGGTTATCAATGAAGGTCATCAGTACAGCCACCCTATCCCTTGACTTCTTCAGGAAGTTCTCATGCTTGCTAGCCAGCTTCCTTTTCTCTTTGCTCAATTCAATCAAGTGGTTCAATTGAGAGACAAACTCTTGAGCAACATCCCTGACCACATTCAGCAGAGTGGATTTCTTCCCAGTATTGGAGGAGCCAGACTTTGCTGAACTTGGTTTTGAGGAGCCAGGCTTGGAAGGTGTGGCCTTTGGTGGTGGCGTCGGCTTGGCAGAGGCAGGAAACCTTGGAGTGTTTTTGGTCCGAGCCATGGGGTCACAGCGATGAGGAGAGGTAGGAGGAGAAGGAGAAGGGATAAAGGTGCGGTCTTGAGAGCGAGTGGATGGCTTTGTGGGTAGCTTGAAAACTTTTTCACGAGGAGCCCTTTTTGCAATGGTTTTCTTCCTCATTTGGTTAGTTTCAATTTAAGAAGATGAAGGAGTAGTGAGGGTAGTGGTGAAAGCCGAAGTGATGGAGAAGGAGTTATGGAGGGAAGAGAGGGAGTGTTGGTAACCGTACCCAAAAAGCAAGTTTCCAAAACCATGCAACTGCATCACCATTTGAAAAGACTTGAAAAGACATGACCTCATTCAAGAAAGATTTTATTTGATTTTAAAAATTAATTTTAAAATTTTTAAAAACAACAATATTAACCTGAAACACCTTTTTGGGCCAAAATTGAATCCTCTTGAAAATCTTTTGGGCCACAAAACCTTTATTGAAAATCTTTCATGAAACACATAAGTCATAAAAAAAACTAACACACAAGATTGTAACATTCATATTTGGGCCTTGAGGTGATAAGAAATTAATGAAACACATTTGGACCACTCTTGATCTGAATATTGAGGTTGGCCCAAATTGAGATTTATTTGAAACAAGCCCAGAACACGTTGACTTGAGGGAAACGTTCATCACCTGCCCATAATTGTCTCATACCTGTTTATGAGACAAAAAGCTCCAGCAAATACATCAGTATTTTTCAAACAAGGAATCATAACTCAAAATTCCTAGACAAGTCCTAAGCATGCAGAATCTATCCTCAGCTAATGGTTTTGTAAAAATATCTGCCAATTGCTCCTCTGATTTAACAAATTGAATGCTAATATCCCCTTTTTGGACATGTTCTCTTATTGAGTGAAATTTCACTTCAATATGTTTAGTCCTAGAGTGCAAAACTGGATTTTTAGAAATATTAATGGCACTCATATTATCACACAGCAGGGGAATATTTTCAGCCTTTAATTTGTAATCAGCAAGCTGTGTTTTTAACCATAAAAGCTGAGAACAACAAGAAGAAGCAGCTATATACTCAGCCTCTGCTATGGAAAGGGCCACGAATGCACATTTCACATCCATTTGGTATAATTTAAAATCACAAAATGCAGCATAAGCTAAGAGAAGTCTTATGGCTTCCATTCGGGCAACAGGGGCAAAGGATTCATCAAAGTCGATTCCTTCTTCTTGGTCATATCCTTGTGCCACCAGCCTTGCCTTGTTCCTTGCAATGCTACCATCTTCTCCTAACTTGTTCCGGAATATCCACTTGGTGCCGGTCACTTTCTTTCCACTTGGCCTTGGAACCAAAGTCCATACTTGGTTCTTTTCAAACTCAAGAAGCTCATCCTCCATAGTTTTAACCCAAGAGGGGTCACTAAGTGCTTCCTTGACGTTTTGAGGCTCTATTTGTGAAAGAAGGGCAATGTTTGAATCTTCATTTGCCTTTCTAGTGGAAGACCTTGTTTGCACTCCTTGAGAGACGTCCCCAATGACAAATTCCTCAGGATAATTCTTCAAGAATCTCCATTCACGAGGTCTGGTAGACTTGGAGGCAGATTCAGTCACCAAGGGATTCTGTGTGCTGCTGTCTGCAGAATTTCCTTCAGATTCATGAGACAAAATGGAATTGTCTCTTGAATTTTCATCATTTGCTGTTTCTGGTTCAGCTTGTCCAGAATTTTCTTTTCCATTATTCTGAGTAGTTTCATCCTCCTTTTGAGCTTGATTTCCTGCATCAACATCTTCCAAAATGCTTTGCACCAAGTTAGTATCACAGAATGTAACATGTATGGACTCTTCAATAATTCTAGCATCTTGATGATAAACCCTATATGCTTTACTAGTTGTGAAATATCCTAC
>NC_029790.2:11572435-11575167 GCF_000816755.2 Arachis ipaensis | reverse complement strand
CTTTTCCATGATTCTGAGCAGTTTCATCCTCCTTTTGAGCTTGATTTCCTGCATCAACATCTTCCAAAATGCTTTGCACCAAGTTAGTATCACAGAATGTAACATGTATGGACTCTTCTATAATTCTAGCATCTTGATGATAAACCCTATATGCTTTACTAGTTGTGGAATATCCTACAAACAAACACTCATAAGCCTTTGGATCAAATTTTCCCAAATTTTCTTTGTTATTTAAAACAAAACATTTGCATCCAAAGATGTGCAAGTAATCTAAGTTTGGTGGGTAGCCTTTCCAAAGTTCATAAGGGGTTTTCTTCAAAAATTTCCTTATGATTGTTCTATTTAAAATGTGGCAAGCTGTGTTAACCGCTTCAGCCCAAAGGAATTTTGGAACATTGCTCTCACAAAGCATAGCTCTTGTCATCTCTTGTGTGCTTCTATTTCTTCTTTCCACAACACCATTTTGTTGTGGTGTTCTTGGACAAGAGAAGTTGTGAGATATTCCAAATTCCTCACAAAAGGATTCAAACAAATTATTTTCAAATTCAGTTCCATGATCACTCCTTATAGATGAGATTTTCAAGTCCTTTTCATTTTGAATTTTCTTGCAAAAAGGTTCAAAGGCCGAAAAGGCTTCATTTTTGTGTGCTAGGTTGACCTTCCAGTCATGTGCCTTGAACATCCACTATCTATGTACCACATGTCCTTTTTGTTCTTGGATGCTAGGCAAATCTGCATGATGAGTTTCAAGTAGCCTTAGGTGTCCAAATTAATTTGGATCCTTTGAAGTTAATCCATCTTGGTTGCCCAAGTGCATTGAAATCACAAATAACATTGTAGACTTTGTTTCCTACAACTCTCTTTTCAATGAAGCATTGTGCATATGAGTGACCAAGTTTCTTGCAATTAACACAATGATTTTCTGGTGTGTGTTGCTGAAACTGATGTGAGTTATATTGCTTGAAATGATTAAAGTTTTGAAATTTTCTGGTTCTTGGAGGAGATGCATTTCTTTTGACAAACTGATTTTTAGTAAAGTTATTCCTCTTTGCAAAAGCATTTTCACCATAATTTTTTTGAATATTTTTGCCTTTTGAGAATGAGGTTTTGTTGTGAAAAGTTGGTTTCTTGAAAGCAGCCTCATTTTTCGAAATATAACCCAAACCTAGCCGGTTTGAACTTGGACCAGTTCTTGGTGAAGGCTCAGCTACATTTGTGTATTCTTCATCAGATTTTTCTTCACATTTTGAAACATATCCGATACCTGATTTGTTTGGTATGGATTTGGTATTTGATGAAGAAGCCACAAATTTTATAGAGGATGTGTTAGAAACAACATCTTCCTTGGCTATGTAGCCTAAACCAGATTTTTCAAACAATGGTCTTTGACTTGCAAGTAATTTGTCCAAGTTACTAGAACCTTGAGCAAATTTTGCTAAGTCACCATTCAGCCTTTTAACCATATCATTTAATCTTTTATTTTCAGCAATTAACTCATGTGAGGGATCCATAATGTGCTTTCCTTTTAATTTTTCAAGTTTAGATTTTAGAAATCTGTTTTCTTCAATGATGTCCAAAGTACATTCAGTTTCCTTCACTTTTTCTTTTAAAAATTCATTTTCAGCTCTTAACACATTTCTTTCAGATCTGCATTCATTGTATTTATCAAGCAGTTTTGATGTGTTTAAAGTGAGATCATCAATAATAACATGCAAATCCTCAATGGTCAAATCATAATAGTTTACCTCATCAAGATTGTTGTTTCCAGCCATGAAGCAGTCTTTGTCATCTCCTTCAGATTCTTCTTCTTCATTTGAGTCATTCTCAAGATCCTCTCAAGCTGCCATGAGTACTCTCTTCCTTTCCCTCTTGCCTTTGTCTTCCTTTTTGAGCTTTGGACAGTTTGACTTGAAGTGTCCAGCCTCCTTGCAATGATGGCATGTCACCTTACTTAAGTCCATCTTTTGCTCTTTTGAACTTGAACCCTTGTATTTGTCCTTGCTTTTCATCATCCTTCTAAATTTCCTAGCAAAAAACAAAAGTTCGTCATCTGAAATACCATCACTGGACTCACTCTCTTTTGGTTCTATTTGTGACTTGAGGGCTATTCCCTTTTTCTTTGAGTCTGTGTTTGTGTGTGTGGCTTCATAGGCAAGGAGTTTTCCTCTCAGCTCATCATAGGTTATGGGACTTATGTTGTTACTCTCGGTTAGGACAGTGGCAGTGTTTTCCCATTCTTTTTTTAGCTTCTGTGCTTCAAGCTTCAACTCTCTCTCTCTTGCTTCTTTGGTTATTGGCTTATGGAGAAACCTTTTTCTCTCTTTCTCTTTCTTACTTTTCTGATGCCATGATTTGACTTGATTAGAGAGGAGAGATACGTTGCACTTCAAAAGAGGGAAGACTTCAATCTTACAAGAGAAGTTTTGTGGGATGGATACGGGTTTGGATTTAATTTCCATTAAGCAACCCGATTGGCCCATCAATTCCTTAGGCTTCTTTCTTTTGGGCTGTGCTTGCTTCTTTATCCATCAGCCTTGCTATATTACTTTCATACCACTTGGGCTGCTTGAATTGAATTAGGCCTGCAACACAAAATAAATAATTAGCAACATATACTTATTAATTAAACAAAATCTAATTATTTATTTTGCCAAAAATAATGTTTGTCATCACTAATTAATTAGTTAATTTCTTAACTCAACATAAATATATCCTGAAAATAAAAAAACCTA
>NC_029790.2:11565888-11571615 GCF_000816755.2 Arachis ipaensis | reverse complement strand
GAAATACATACGTGTGTATAATAATAATAATAATAATAATAATAATAATAATAATTGAAAAATCATATATTTTAATTTTAGGAATCAAATGCACATTATTATAATAATTTGTTTTGAAATAGATAATCAAATTAATTGAACATTTTTATTTCTAATTTAGAGTAGATTAATTCTACATACATTATGTATATATCCCTTTAATGTATTATGTGATTATAAATTTTTATATCATGAGAGAATTTTTGAGAATTGCACCATTAATGTTGTGTATAGAGAAGTCTTTGATAAAGTGAGATAATCAGGTATTGTTTAATCAATTTGATTTCTTTGTTATTAATTGTGTTTTTCCTATTTTTTTGTAGTTGGATAGAATTTTTTATGTAAATAATATTTAAATTTTATTTGATATAGAAATAGAAATACAACCTATATAGATATGCAATAATTAATATTAGTGACAAAAAATATATACCCATATTTTCTCATAAAAATTAAGACATTAATTTATTGCATATTACGCCTTTTTCTTTAATTATAATCTAATTATTTTGTGAAATTTTTTTGTTATGTACTATTATTTAGTATTCACATAAATAAAAAAATAAATTAGACTTAATTTAAAATTAAATATGTTAAAATTTTTTATTAAAAATATTTTAAATATAAATAAAATATTAAATATTTTTTATACATCGCATGGCACCTACATTAATTCTTTTGTAAATACATGTGTAACATGCAATATATTATATATATTTTTTATTGATCTTGATTGGAAGTTAATATAAGTTTTCAATCATTTACATAATACTTCAACTTGAACTCAAAATTAGGATTAGGATTTATATTTTTTCACAATGTAACAAGTAAAAATAGGTCTAAAACCTAATTAGAATAATTTTATTAGTTAACTAATTTGCTATAAATACATATAATATTAAGATAATAATTGAAAGCATTGAATTAGTGATTTGTATTTTTTTGTTCTTTAAAATTTTTCATTAATAAAATCATCTTCTTCCTAATTACTCTCTCATTGATTAATTGTTTTCCTATTCAATTTACGCGCGCTTAGCACCATAATGCTGTACTAGCTGAAGAAACGTGTATCAAATATGCAAGCAGAGTCAAGAGAGGTGCTAGCTAGGTACGCTATAACTGAGATTGATACATGTAATTTAATCAAAGATGCAATTGCAAGGAATTTCCAACAGAAAGAGTGATACCACCGTTGTGAATCAATTTCAAATCACTAATACAATACTAAACACAACACTAGCTAGCTAGAGACTAGAGAGAATTCCATCATATTTCGGACGTATCTCACCAGAGAAAAAAAGAGAAGAAAAAGACAAAGAAAGATGGTGAGCCTATCTCTAATAATTGGTAGTAGCATATCCTGCAATGAATGAATCATGTGCTGCATCTTAGTTTATGTCCTTTGATCTCCAATCCTCAATCCCCTTAATGGGTAGTTGTGTCTGTGTATATATATTAAGCAACATCCACAATTACAAGATGATTACCATTGTTGGATGGTATGTAAGATGGTAACTCCAAATCACTATTCTTTGCATTACTCTCGTTGTACTTGATTGTCTCTTTTTCAGCAATGATCTCGTTCATCTCTTTGTTCTTTCCCCATAGAACACAATATAGCCCTCCAACTATCAGCACAGACCCTATCACACTACACCCACAAAATAAAATAAAATCAGACATGTTATGTTATTAATTAATTAATTAAACAAGATCACAGAAGTTGAATTTATGATTACAAAGACATACGTTCCAATGTATAGTTTCTCCCGAAGCAATGCCCAGCTAGCAACAGCAGTGAGAACAAGTTGCAATGGACTAAATACTGAAACGTACAAAGGACCTTTCCTCTCAATGGTCCATGACATGAGACAGTACGCTAGACCAGTGCAAACTACCCCCTGAAATTAATTAATTACCATCATATAATTATCAATCATACTATCTATACACAAAAAATCAACGACTAATAATCAGTCACCCTACATAAAAATACATAATATTTGATATTTTATAAAACTTTTTTATTATACAACTGTAAACAAATTTGATTATTCTGATAATAATTAATTATATTAAGAAAATATATGAATTAATATTCATAAATATATATGGATTGATTTTAGTATAGATTATTTTTGTTTAACTATAATAATATGAATAAAGAAAGCTAAGAAAGAAGTAGAATTAGAAGTAGTACCGCATAAAGAGAAGAGACAAGTCTGATAGGATCATGAAGGGACCAAGAAGAGGGGGTATGGTCAAAAGACAAGGCAAGAAGGACACACTGGATGCTGGCCAAGAAACACATGTAGTTTGTGCTCGTATATGGAGCAGGGAAATTCTTGCTTATGTCTGCTTGAATTATGAACCAAAGTGACCAAACAAGGGCACTAAACACAAGAAGAAAAGGACCCAGAAGCGCGCTTTCGTTCCCGTTGGAGCTGCTTCTTCCTTCCATTCTCTCCGCAAAGCTCCAACGAATGCTTGATTCTGCTATACCAATTGTTTTGCCGTGGTAGAATGATAAAAGCAGTGCTCCACCTACACACAATACTGTTCCTAACACCTTTCCTACCCCTGCTTTGCTCTTCATTCCCACACTCTCTTGTCTACACAATTTATTCAATATAATTAATTCATTGCCATTGCCATTTCTTTTTAATAATTATATTTCATGTGAAGTTAATAGTTAATAACCGTCATCTGAGTGTTACCTGAAGATGGCTGCCAGGACAAACGTAAAAGCTGGGAGCAAATTGGTGAGTGCACACGCAACTGTGGCAGTTGAATATTTTAGACCCACGAAGAACAGAACCTGGTTTCCTGTTATTCTGCATTTCAAAATTCAAATTAAGCGTGTGAGCTTAGTGATAAAAGGAAAAAAGAATCATAAATCAAAATGGGCTGAATTTGAAAAACTCTTGGCATTAAGTGCTAGCGACTACTATGAAAGGACAGAAAAGCACAAAAGCTTACCCTGTTATGGAAGAAAGTACTATTTGGAGCATAACGCGCCTTGTCATCCTCGGAACTGTTTTCCTACGGACGCAAACCAACAACAATTACACACAATGCAAAAAAATAAAACAAATAGAAACATAAAATAAAATATTTATATTATTTTTTGTA
The DNA here is from genome assembly GCF_000816755.2 of Arachis ipaensis. NCBI lineage: Eukaryota > Viridiplantae > Streptophyta > Magnoliopsida > Fabales > Fabaceae > Arachis > Arachis ipaensis. The sequence continues at coordinate 11,568,444 of NC_029790.2, read as the reverse complement.
TATAATTATTTTATATATATTTTTATGGTATAAAAATACATTTTTTCATATTTTTTATCGATCAATTTTAATATTAAAAATAAAAATATATAAAACAGATGTACACAAAAACAGAGCATATATAATGATCCGACTTGTTAACTTTTTATTATTAATCAAATACAAGCCAAAATTAAAAACTTATATCATATCTTGGCAGTGTTTTCTTCCCCTCCCCTTCAAAGATGTATTATATATTTCAATATTTGCATACTGTTTTTAATGAGTTGGCTCGGTATATTTTTGTAGCGTAGGAAAAGAAAAGAAAATAAAGACAAAAATTACAGAGAATCCATATGTAACAAGAGCTATACGTAATGGAGTCCTAGTTCTGTATTTGAGTAACTTGCAAGATAGATTAAGTTTGTTTTATCCTTTGAGATTATTGTTTGGTTTCTCGTTTATTATTTTATATTTTTAATTTATACTTTTAAATATTGTTAGTTAATTAATTATGAATAAAAAATAATAAATTTTATTGATTTTTTAATATTTTTTAAAATTAATTTGATCAAGAAGGAACCTGAAAGACAATTACGGAAACTTTTCCTTGGAATAAGTATATATGAATAGTTAAAAATAGTTAAACGATTATTTAATCAAATAGGTGAAATCGTATTCACCCAAAATAAACGTGTTAGATCCAAATCACGCCTTACTATAACACAACCCATTTAATTTGTATGAGACTCTATATGAATTTAGAAACTCTTGTATACCATGCCTAATTTGAAAAAGTAGAAATTAAAGTTAGTGGAACGTAACACCATTCGTAACGTGTCAAGCATGCATGTCACTACTAGTGGTGTTCTTATAGGTTACATGAAAATGTTTGTGTGGCTTATCATCATTTTGGTGTACTTACTTTACTTGATAGTAACAAACTGACGAGTTACATGTAAATACACCAAAAAATGAGTAGTCTATACTATACTATATGTAGTCTAATAGAGTGAAAAAATTGGTCTTTATTGTTTCTACTTAAAGCAAAAAAGGCTGTTAGTTACCATTTTGTGATGTTCTCTTTCTTTAAGATCTTTTTCCGTAAACTCTCACTTATTAATTAGCATCAAGCTAAGCAAGAAGCCCCACTCATCTTATTATATTAAAAAAATATTAAGAAACCAGTATTTCTAGTTCAAAACTAAAAAATAGTTAATATTGACAAATGCAAGAAAAAAAATGTTAGTCACTTAATATTTTTTATTTATTACAAAGCATTCACTTCATTATTTCCTTCAGTTTAGCTTTTCTTGTTGCTTCATAATAATATAATGCTCAAAATATGAAGCATGCTTAATGCAAATATAAGAGAGAAGAACAAACATATATATTAACATTTAAGCATTCATGCATGCATATGGCTATAATAATAAGAATAATGTAGGAAAAAGAAGTAGATGGATATGATTATTACAGTAAATGAATCCAAATTGATATATTACCATTCGAGCCAATAAGTGAAGGGAGCAATGGCAATAGTGGCAAAGATTTGACGATAAGCAACAAGGATAAGAGGGTTCATGCCACCTTCTATGGCAAGCTTTGAGGTAATACTCATCCCTGCATACGCCAACTGAACAAGAATCATTGATAACACTGGAATGAGACCTCTCGCCATTATTCTCTTCTCTCTGCCTTTGAACTTTTGAACAATGAAGGGAGAAAGTTCAAAAGAAAAGAAGTGTATCTAGGCAGAGAGATAGAGAGGGAGAGGGAATGAGAATAATAAGAGATGGAGAAGCAAGTAGAGAAAGATGGGTATATATATATATAAACACAACCATAAAAAAGGTGAATGACAACGTGCGTGAAAAATGAGTAAAAGAAACGGTAGCAACCATATTTTCTAAACATTTTTCTTTTATATCTTTTTAAGAAAAGAAAGAGTTGGATTCGATTTCTTGAGAAGCTTTGGGGGCTTGCGCGTACCTAGCAGGTTTAAATGCGTTTAATAAGAATGAGTCTTGAAGCAACTAAATTTGTTTGTTGTTGATGATAATGCGCATGTCACCATATACTATACATCATTATTATACGATACTAATTTAATAAAAAAAAATATAGGTAATCAATAAAATTTTTAAATAATGTGTAAATAATATGAATTAATATGGTTAAAAGAGTAAATTTAATTAGTAGCATTAAATTAGGATGTAATATATTTTCATTTGATTGGTGGTTGTTCATGTTGTTCAAAATTTTTATTGTTCCACTAGCACTCTTCTTTAATAAATTATAAAGCTAATGGGACCCATCACATACAATTTTCCTTCTAGGTCCTTGCTAGCTGCATTTCCCAACCCACCCTGGGCTTGTTCCACGTTACGTTAATGCATTTGCATGCACTACTTCACCTTAATAATAATGCTTAGCTTTTTCTGATTTTCCCTTAAATTAAGCAAAAGCAAGTTTCACTACTCTGAGAGTTTGATCAGCACTCTTAAATACTCAAACAATTACTTTTAACCGTTATTTATTTTATTTTTAATAACAATAAAAAAAATCTAAAGAGCC
>NC_029790.2:11565488-11565791 GCF_000816755.2 Arachis ipaensis | reverse complement strand
AATTACAATATAAACTAACTCAAATTAATTTTTTATATTTTTAATTTTAAAATTCGAAAAATTAAAATAGTAAAAAGTTAACCGATTTCTTATTTTTTAATTAGTTAGCTCTAGTTAACTATTCTTCTAGTTGATTTTTCTAACAGAACCATAAAAATAATCGTTAATATAGTTATCGATAATTAAATATCAATCGTCTTTATAATTTGTTACTAAAATATTGTAGTCAAAATTATACGATTGTCAATAAAAACATTTTTAATAGTTGAAAAAATATATAATTACAATTATAATAAATAGATT
>NC_029790.2:11563304-11565450 GCF_000816755.2 Arachis ipaensis | reverse complement strand
AAAACGTATAAAATATCTTTTTGTTAAAATACTTATGTGTTGTATTATTATTGGACGTATTAATGAATCGGTTATTTTTGAATTTCTTAATAAATTATAATAAAATCAATTTTTTTATAATAATAACAATAAACTTAATTGTTATCAGATCCGGTCGAACTGACCAATTTACATAATTCACTGGATCATGATTTTTTTTTGTTTTTTTTTTTAACAAAATCAGGGATATATTTGTCTTTTTATCAAAAGATTTAAACATGATTCGGTTTAAATTGTGTAAATTGATCGGATTAAATCGACTCTAATAATTATAATGCAAAAAATTGAGTTTATTATTGTTGTTATAATATCATGACATATGCAAAAAATTAACCGGTTTAATAAAGATGTCCAATAATATCATGACATATGTAAATATTTAAAAAAAAATATTTTTAATGTCTTTATCGAAGTAACCTCCATATTAAAATATCCTTATAACATGAAGTAATAACCATAAATATATACTATATAAATTAAATAAAATATACAATTATCATTACCTTATTATCGTTAAAAATTTATCCATAAAAAAAATGATTGTAGTGTTAGATGTTTTGCTTCGACCTTCAAGGCCTCATTGATTAACTAAGCAAGGATTTACGAGCCCAACTTACTTTTATCTCGGGAAAAGAATCTAATGACAGTAGTAAATAAATTTTTGGGTAAAAAACACAAATAAACCAATGGAGGATAGTTATTATATGAATAAGCCAAATTGAAAATTGATTTACGAATGAGCCAAAGCATAATTTCAATTGCATATCGAACATAATAGGTTCGAACTAGACACATATAATTCGAACCTAATTGGTTCGAATTACACACGAATTGAAAACTATCACATAATTCGAACCTAATTAATTTGAATTACTAAGGAATAAGTGTGAATATGTTACGTGCATAAGATTGTAATTGAAATGAAACAAATTTAAAATGTTGTAATTTAAAATGTTGTATAACTGAAAATTGGAATTAAATTAAAAATACACTTTATATATGCAACTTGATGATTATTTAATTTTATTCTTAAATTTTATTTGATTTAACTTTATTTAATTTTAATTTTATTTTATTAGGATTTAATTTTCTTTAATTAAATTGAAATAAGGATAAAATTAACACAAAATAAAATGTTGAAAGTAAATCTAAACGAAATGAAATTTAACATTAAAAAATTAAGACAATTAAAGATATAAAGTATATTTTTCTCTTACAAAACTTGTAAACCAATTATTAAAAAAAAGTTAAAAAAGTTGAAACGAAATGAAATTTAAGATTAAAAAACTAAGACAATTAAAGATATAAAGTATATTTTTTTCTTAAAAAATTTGTAATCAAATTATTAAAAAAAATAAAAAAGATTTGATTTTAGAAGCATTTTTTAACGAGGCATACAATTAAACCCAAGCAGATACTAATATATTAAAAAAAACTTATTTTTTTTATAATAAATAATAAGTAAAATATAATTAATCTTAGAAATTAAAAGAGTACATTAATTATAATTTAAAAAAGTTTAGAATTAATTTTAAAAATATTTTTTATAAATTTTATATAATAAATAAATTTTCTGTATATGTTACAACATTTTAAATTTGTTTCATTTCAATTACAATTCCATGCACGTAATATATTCACACTTATTCCTTAGTAATTCGAACCAATTAGGTTCGAATTATGTGATAGCCCAATTCGTGTGTAATCCGAACCAATTAGGTTTGAATTATGTGTGTCTAGTTCGAACCTATTAGGTTCGATTTATATGCAATTGGAGTTCGAACCAAATAGGTTCGAATTACATATAAGTATGCTTTGGCTCATTCGTGAATCAATCTTCAATTTGGCTTATTCATATAATAACTATCCTCCATTGATTTATTTGTATTTTTTACCCTAATTTTTTATTACCAGTCACACTTAATATTTAATTAGTTGAAGTTAATAATGCAAGGTTACTTTTTTTTTATTGTCGACAGTATTTCTTAATTCGATAAGTTAAAGACTAATCTATTGTAGATCTGAATTTTATTTAAGAGTCTACCGCTGACTAATAGATTGCTACATACATAAGACGAAATTCAAACTCCCAACATTTGTTTAACTA
>NC_029790.2:11561324-11563179 GCF_000816755.2 Arachis ipaensis | reverse complement strand
TTATCTACATCACTTTTAAATATTAATAACTAATTAATAGCCAAAAATATAAATTTTAATAGTTCTTTAACATTTTTTTATCGACACATTTGGTATGAAATAAATGAATGCAAGTACAATAATTATTCTAAGTTCTATTTGTGTTACTAATTGTAAATTTAAGACAAATTAAACGCAAGAGTCTTTTAATTTTGGATTTGCATGCTAAAAAAGCTTTTATGTAGAAAAAGAAAAGGGTCGAAGAATGAAGATAGAGTCTATGCTGACTAGAGGTCTCTTGTATTGATTCACATATAGAATCAAACTAGGCTTTGAAGCTAAACTAACCGTAGATTATTTAAAAAAGAAATAAGGTTTTCTTCTTTTTTGAAAAGAAATAAGAGATATACATATAAGATTGTTCAATCATGTAGCTTCACTTTATTTCCCTCACGAGAGGTTTGTTTCTAATCCTGAACATACGTTTAGAGAATGATTTCTCAATAACGAATATAGACATTGCTTCTAGCATGTCTATAATCTCATGATTTATCTATGTATAGGACTAAGAATCATGGGTGGTGTTTTTTCGTGACATCAAATTTGTCAATAGAGTTAAAGGCTGCTAATAAGATATGCATCTAGGCATGTATATTCACATATTGCGCCATCAATAGGGGGACTTAATTTACACGTAACGCTATCTTTAATTTCCGCTTATGATCCAAACAAATTGTCGGGGTTCATTTTCAGGAACAAGTAATCATAGTCATAATGGAAAACCAAACTAATAAAACGTGTTAGATAGATAGATAGATAGATAGATAGATAGATATAGAGAGACTAGCTAGAGTATATGATAATAACGTATGCAATGAGAATATTTCTAGGAATATTGTACCTGTATTCTTTCATTTTATAATGACAGCTTTTCTAATATTGTAAATCATTTCCTAAAGTAGTTACAGTTTCTTTAATTTGAAAAAAAATAAAATATAAAACAATGCTGTTTGAAGTAATAGTAACGAGGGCGACAGAACAAGGGATACAATAGCCAATGAGTGGAGTACCATATTAATTATATATTCAACGAAGCAGAGGATTCTACTTTCTGCAAGAAGTCAAGAACACAGTCATGCAACCAACCACCTCTGCCTTTGCCAAGTTGTGAAAACTCATATATATTGGGTTGGGCTGGGATGTTTGAAACGGATCCTGTAGGCCCAACATTTGATTGGGCCTAAAAAAGTGCCAAGCCGGGTTATTATATTATTTGAGAGGAGGAGAGTCAAAAAAGGGAAGTGAGAGGAGTAGATATAGACGGGTCTTTGTCAAGTCTAATTAAGTCATGTCCTGTGTAACGGACAAGAGATAACATAACAATGGGTTCCGGTTGCGTCGGTCACTGCCTTCCATTCTCATTCTCATTCTCATTTCCATTATCGTTCTTGTTAGTGCTGTGGTTCTATTCAATTTCTTCAGCTTATGGATGCGATAAAGCTCCAGCTATATTCGTGTTCGGCGATTCCAACTCGGACACGGGTGGACTCGCCTCTGGACTCGGTTACCCTATCAACCTCCCCAATGGACGCAGCTTCTTCCATAGATCCACCGGTCGCTTGTGCGATGGACGCCTCATAATCGATTTGCTCTGTAAGACATAACTTAATTGCTTCTCTTCTCTGTTTTCTGGAAATGGATCTATCTTCATTCTTACGGGATCTGTCGGTCACTTATTCTTTTATTTCGTATTACTATTTGTGATCTCGTGTGGGGTCCATGTTTCTCACATATCTTTGACTTTGAGTCTTTAGTGCTGACGTCTGTCCGGCACCATCACCTTTGCCTCTGTTAAAAACCTCGCACAACTTGTAAA
>NC_029790.2:11560882-11561179 GCF_000816755.2 Arachis ipaensis | reverse complement strand
ATAAAATTTGTTGGTTTCTAACACTATTCCAAAAAAAAAAAATACATATATGTGTAATAAAAATAATATATTTATATCTGTTTAATTAAGAGTTTAATTTTAATGAACAGTATAAAATATTTTTTATGATCATTCGATCACATATGTTATTTTTTTTTTATATTTCACATATGATCATTTAAATGACTATTTATTTTAGGCAGTTAATAAAAAAACTTGTTACATAGCTAATCAAAATTAAATTTTTTAACTAATTGGGTTACTCTTTCTTAATTAAAAACTTCATTACCTATTAAA
>NC_029790.2:11556943-11560712 GCF_000816755.2 Arachis ipaensis | reverse complement strand
AATCCGAAAAAATATATATATAAGAACTTAATTATAAATTTGATAAAATTATAAGAACGATAATTAAACCTAAATAAAAATAACATTTTCAAATATACTACTTATTAATTTAATTAATTAGATGGCCGTGTAAATTGTCGCTAAATATTATTTTAGCGAGGAAATAACAAAAATCCACTTTAAAATTTGTGATACATTAAATTTGAATTCGATGTAGTAGGATAAAAATGCGAACAATAAAAATTAACCAACCTAGACTTTGGATGTTAGTAAATTAGTTCTTCAATCGTTAGATATGCAAATTGTTTTGTTGGTTGGTTTTTGTTTACAATTTACAATTTACTGTTGATGTATCGTTAGTATATAAAAAATTTACTTCTATATCATTAAAAGGCGTAGATGCAAAAGATGCAAGTCTATTGAACAATTTCCCTCTAACATTTGCAGGCCAAAGTATGAACATGAGTTTATTGAACCCATATATGGACCCGTTGTCTGGATCGACGTTCACAAATGGAGCAAACTTTGCAGTTGTAGGGTCCTCTACACTCCCCAAGTATCTTCCATTCTCTTTAAATATACAAGTCATGCAGTTCAGGCGTCTCAAAGCTCGTGCACTTGAACTTGTTAATGCAGGTAGATTTTTCTTTTTTCGTTATTATTTCATTGCTTGGAAGAAACAGTTCATTGTTGGAGGGTTTTTATTTTCTCATCAATGTTTCATACTTCATAGAGTTCATATCCCAATTAAGGTATTTAAATGACTTATTTTTGGGCCAAAAAATTAATACTGATTATGCTTTCAGTTCAACTTGAGGTATCATATTATTGCTATCTGATCGGGGTAAATGTTATGTTTGTAAAATATTCATATGGAGTTTGAATTTATGAATGAAGTAGAACTAAATAATTGCCTCATAAACTTACAGGTGCAACCAATTTGATAAATGATGGAGGGTTCCGAGATGCACTCTACTTGATTGATATTGGGCAAAATGACATTGCTGATTCATTTACCAAAAATTTGTCATATGCGCAAGTGATCAAGAGGATCCCAACAGTTGTTGCCGAGATTGAAACGGCTGTTAGGGTGAGTCCTACTTGGTTGGTGTTGGTGATTAGTGAAACATTTTTTCCTATTGATCATATTATTTGCATCACACAATCTTTCTTTCTGTTTACGGTTGTATGATTTGAAATTTCGGTCAAACTTCTATAATTATAAGTGAGATAGATAAGAATTTTGTTTGTAATGTTCATTTCTTGATATGCAGAGTTTGTATAATGAAGGTGCCAGGAAGTTTTGGCTTCACAACACTGGACCCTTAGGATGTCTTCCCAAATTGATTGCACTGGCTCAAAAGAAGGATCTGGATTCATCTGGATGTCTATCTAGCTATAACTCTGCTGCAAGATTATTTAATGATGCACTGAATCGGTTGTCACTTAAGCTAAGAACTCAATTGAAGGATGCTACCATAGTCTATGTCGATATTTATGCCATTAAGTATGATCTTATCACAAATGCCGCCAAATATGGTAAGCCAAACAAAAGCACCTTCTTCTTGTTCAAGTACTTATTCAGTTGGTATTTGTGTCATAATAATTTAATTGTGATCATTGATGTCTCTCACTCCCTAACTTATGATGACATTATTAATAACAAGCACAGTATTTAACTGCTTTGGGTTTAAGTGGCAAATAGTCCAAGTTATTTGCAGTTGCCTCTGATAACATGCATGATTGAATTATGATGGCTGGAACTTTTGATGAATTCTTGAGATTCATTGATGATTAGGTTTCTCGAATTCGCTGATGGTGTGCTGCGGGTCTGGAGGGCCTCCTTACAATTTTGACCCAAGGGTGACATGTGGGCAACCAGGGTATCAGGTTTGTAGTGAAGGATCAAAATATGTTAGCTGGGATGGAATCCATCTTACTGAGGCTGCAAATACATTCATAGCTTCAAAGATTCTTTCCAAGGCCTATTCCACACCACCTACAGCTTTTGATTTCTTCTGCAATCACTGACTAACCAGTGTGCAAAGCAATGAATCAAACACTTACTCCATTAAGTGCTGTCTTTGCATCTTTGTGGTTCTTTTTTGGTCCTTATACTTCTATTTATTTTCTTTGTAGTTGTTCTCAAAAAACACAGTTTGTTATGTAGTCTCGCTCTCTTGCCCAAGATGCAAGTTCTAAAGTTAGGGGCCATCTTGGGTTGTATAATTGGTCTTTGTTGCCAGGCATTGTTTTTGTAGTATGCAAATTATGTTTGTGATGTATGAGCATTGATCAATGATACATGAAAAATAATAATTCGTTGATCAAGCGTATTGACATGTAGTGCAATAAAAATAAGAGGATTGTTCCATAGAAGTTTATTTAAAGATGGTGTTGAGATTTCTTTAAGTATTTTTAGGGCTTTTTATAATTTTTTTGCCCCCTTGGTATGCACCAACTCAATATATCAAGAATTAATCTGTTGTGAATTGGAGCTTTATTTAAGGTTTGCTGTTGGCATTGGGTTGCTGTATAGATAATGCGGAATTCTTGGACATTTGTTTAAATGAATTAGGGAAGTAACTATTACACCAATACAAGATGGTTGGGCTTATAATTAATCTACATGGAAGCTTTGCTGTTTTTTTAATTTTTAAATTTTTTTGTCATTTTTTTTGTTATTTTCTTGATAGGAGAAGCTTTCCTTCAATAGGGGCCCTTTGTTGTTGTTGTTTGTTTGGTCTCATATGCAGTTGTACTAGGGGTGAGCACGGGTAGCGGGTACCCGATTATCCGTTCGAATTCGAACCGAATCAATTAAATTTGTTCTGAAATCAATGGGTAATCGGGTCTAACCTGAACCAAACCAATGACTTTTGTTAGTAATTGGTTCGGGTATCGGTTTTGGGGGTGCGGAACCCAAACCAACCCGCGAATCCGATCATATATTAATTAAATAAAAAAATAAAAAATATATATGGCTTTTCTATTAGACAATTATTATTCATTATTAATATGTTTGGATTTTAATGAGTTTAGTTTTTAATGTATTTGGTGTTTAACATGTTTGGATTATTTCTATTGATGTTACATATTTATTGTACTTATTGAATTTTTAAAATAAAAATTTGTTTTTTTTTTATGAATTTTAAAATCATCGGGTACCCAATTATCCGAATCGAACCAATCCATTCTTAATCGGTTTGGTTTGGTTCGGATACATGTATAAAAAAATATAAATCCGAATCAAATCGAACCAATTATATTTTGATTGGTTCGGTTCTAATTTTACATAAATTCGAACCAAACCGACTCGTGTTCACCCCTAAGTTGTACAATTTAGGCCCATGTTCATGTCCGTAGCATATGTACGTATGGACTCAAAACCTGGAGAAATAATTACAGGACTCCATGGTCTCTCATTATTGTCTTACCTTTTATTTTTTGAAAAAGAAAAAGAAAGTGTATGGTTGCGTATGACAAAACGTAGACTATTATAGTATTGTGTCGGTCCATAATATTCAGATTTTGATCAAATGATATTCTTAAAGAAACAAATGACATCTTGATATTTCAAAAATTTAGTTTGTTTGGCAAAATGCTTTGTTTCTAAGAATATTTGCATTTTGCAAGACTTCGGTTTGATTTGGTAAAATTTAAAAAAAAAAGTATTTTGTATTTTTTAAAAACATAAATATCTCATTTTGTGTTTAATAAATTAAAAAGTTTATATATTTATATTGACAATTTTTAAAAAATAGGATGC
>NC_029790.2:11543910-11556928 GCF_000816755.2 Arachis ipaensis | reverse complement strand
AGTTTTAAAAAATATTTTTATAGAAACTTTCCAAAACAGCCATAACCTAATAAACTATTTAAACAAAAGAAAAAAAAATGTTCTATATAAATTGAACAATTAAACTGTTATTAATCAACTAAGAGAGTAAAAGTATAGAAATCTCCTCAATTGCCAACATGCTGCTTGTAAAACTTTAACATACTATTGATCGAAAAAGTATTTTCAATAAGAGTGGGTCAAATCGAGGTAAGCTAAGTATGGTGTTTCAGGAAGACGCGTGCGCACGAATTTGAAGTTGGAGGTAATCGGTGCTGGTGTGGATTTTGATTGTGTTGTCAATCGAATAAGCTAAATCGAAGAGAAGATTTAATTTGAAGGGATGAATAAGGCCTTCGAAAGAACTGATCGATCGTTAGTGAAAGTGGGAAGTTAATCATGCGACGAGAACGGTTACCAAGAGAGACTGCGTTTCAGAATTTGAAATGCCATATTTAATTATAATTAAATTATAAATTAATGGACAGTTATGTAAGATTAGCCTATAAATACTAGGAGTTCTTAGTGAAGAGGGGTTGGAACTTTTACTTAGAAAAACACTCTAACACTCTCACATCCCAGCGAATCCCTGAGTTTGCGATCGAGTTTTCTTTTTCTGTAGGGTTCCTTCCACCTTCCTCTTTCTTTTAATTTTGACTCTGCTTGTAAACTTCATATTTCACTTAATCATATTCACTAAGTGTTATTTATGTTCCTTATTTTCGCTGTTTAATTTATCTTTCAGCATTTTATGACTTATTTTAAAGTTCTTTGATTTAATTGAAGGCGCTTTTATTGTTTCCTTTTGATTTTGGTTCAAGTCTTTTCATTTACCATGCATATACTTATTGAAAACTTTGATTTCTAAATTTCATTTAACATTTTACAAATTTATTTTATTTTTATTGTCAAAACTTGTCTAATCAAAGACGCTTTGATGCACTTTTAAAAAACTGGTACTTGCACAGAGGAGTAGGTTTCACTCCCAGACCACTAGATATCGAACCACCATCGATTTGCTAAAAATCGACAAAACAAATTGGCACACCCGGTGGGACAGTTTTAAATCAAAGTGTGTCAAATAAGTCCTTTTCCAGTAATTGTTAGTGTATGCGATTACGAAGTGGGAAGATCATTCACATGGCTGATGAGTTATCAAATGTGAATGGTGGTTCATCCACCAATGATAGCATACCGATTTCCATGCAACAAGCCGACGTGTCTTCACGTTCGGAGGGTGCAATTGGGACTGAAAGCATAGTCGTTATGACTATCCCAACTGGAGTTGTTGGATGTAATACTCGTCCACGTGGTCCTATACCACTATATCAACCTCCATTAACCACTGGTTGGCCTCTTTATGGTCTTCCTCCTGGTTATACCCCACCAGTGGGTGGTTTTATGCCGCCTGTCCGTTTTGGAAATGTAAATGGAGCAAACAATGTTCAAAACCCACAACATTCCGAGTATTCTCGTGATTATCATGTGGGCTTTACTTTGAATGATGCGAATTTGATGGCAGTATATTGGCAACAAGTAGAGGAGACTCATCATGACTTGGTCAATTTATTCTCAGCAAATGACTACAATTCTGAATCCCATGATGGCTGATCATGAATCAAGATTCGACCGTCTTGCTAGACAAGTCAAGAGAATTGCTCGAATCGTTGATTATGTTGAAGGTGAGAGGCATAATTTCAGGGGAAATAATGAAGGAATGGAAAATATTTTTCAAAATGAAAACCAGATTCCGAATCGAGAAAATCCTCACGTGGTTCTTCGAGGTCAAAATGCTGATGATTATTTAGCCGGATTGTGTGGTAATCGCTATCAAGTCACTAGAATTATTGAAGAAGTGTTAAATCGGGTTGGTCTAAATGTTGGTTTTATGAATCAACCACATTTTGTATCCATTTTTTCCAAGTGGTTCAAATGGCTGAAGTGACAAGAGGGGTGAAAATCCCAAAAATAACCACAAAATTTGCTGGTGAAGTTAGAGAATCAACTACTGAACATGTTGCTCGATATTTGGTCGAAATCGGGAATCTCGCTAATGATGAAAATTTAAAAATGAAATTTTTTCCTTCATCATTGACAAAGAATGCATTTACTTGGTTTTCGAATCTTAGACCAAATTCGATTACAACATGGAATCAGTTAGAAACTGCCTTTCACGCTCAGTTCTATCGAGGTGAGATGAATGTAGCAGTTACTAATTTAGTGGCTTTGAAACGTGAAGATGGTGAGACCATTGATGATTATTTAATACGTTTCAAAAATGCTAGAAGTAGATGTTATGTGTCATTACCTGAGAATGAGATAGTGAAAATAGCAATTATGGGCTTGGGATTTTATATGCGTAGAAAATTGCTTAACGTGCATATTCCCGATTTGGCCCATCTGGCTGAAAAGGTTCGACAGACCGAACTTATGAAAAGAGAAAAAGAGAAATACAGGAGTGACCAGAGATCGAAGAGTAAACCTTTTACTCGAAAAGAAAAGGTTGCTTATGTGAATATGGAATCCTCAGAAGAGGAATTCGATTTCGAGACAGAAGTCGATTTGGCTGAACTTAAAAAAGGTCCTCCATATGTTTGCTCTTTACTGAAAAAACTCCCTAGTAATGAAAAGTCGAATGATTCAAAACTTAAAAGTGGAAAGAAGTATAGTTTTGATATCTCGAAATCTGATCAGATTTTTGATGTGTTGCTTAAAGATAAACAATTAGTTTTGCCTGAGTGTAGAACTTTACTTTCCATAAAAGATTTGAAAGGAAAGCCTTACTGTAAATTTCATCAAGCAACAAGTCATTCGACTAATAGTTGTGTCCGTTTCAGGGACTTGATTCAAGAGGCGATAATGGAGGGGCGATTGAAATTTGACGATGGCAAGAAGGAGATGAAGGTTGATGTAGATCCCTTCAAGGTTGACGCCAGTTGTGTCGAGCCCTACTTGGGGGTGAATATGGTTGGCATGGCTTATGATTTCTATGTGGCTCTTGATGATTTTGAGTCACAGCTAAGGTCTGTATACCCCAGAACAGGGGATGGCTTGATGGATTTCTTGGTTCAGCAAAAGATTAAAGACCGGGACGTATCTCTATGTCCACAGTGCAATGCTGTCTTCGATGCTGAGGCAGCAGCAATCTTCGAAAAGGAGAGGATGAAGAAAGAATTGGCTCATAGAGAAGAGTAAGCACGTCAGAGACAACCAATTCGATGTATGGAGGGTTCTGGTTCAAAAATTCCTCAACATGATGTGACTGCACCTTTAAGTCAATCTCAGGCTATAAGTGTTCAGTGGGTTCGAAACTGTCAAGAATTCCAAAGGCGTGATCACCTGTATCGATGCAATCCTCAATAGGGGCATCGAGCACCATCTCGAAATCAATATGCTTCCTATCGAGGGTGAGCCAGGGGATACCCAAGAGGAAGAGGAGGAAGAAGGAGTTTCAATCAAGGTAAGAAACTTCAAATCGAGACAAGTAAGGAAGCAAGCAAGGGGGCAACTCCCTCTGTACATTCTCGAATTGTCTTTCCTTCTGATGGAGAAACTTATCCCAAGGAAATTCCATCACCAGCAAAGATGAAAAAAGGGAAGGCAGTTGCTCAGTCCTCTGGGATTGATAAACATAAAGATGTCGATGTCAATGAGGAATACTTTGATGAAGGAGATGATGACATGGTAGGGACGACTTTGATAATTCCTACTGAGTACCTTGGAGAATGCGAAAGTAATCCGGATGAGGATTATGATCAAGAAGATGAAGAGGCTTTCTCTTTCATTCGCATAGAAGATGAGCCGGGTTTCTTTCTTTGACCTACTGAAAGATAAATGTCTCATCTGCGTCCTCTTCATATTGTTGCTGTTGTGAACGGGTTCAAAATAAACAAGGTGTTGATTGATGGTGGGGCAGCGATTAGCCTCCTACCTGAAAGGATGTTGGGAAAAGTAGAGAAACATGTTGACGAGTTGGTCCCTACAAACATTGCTGTGACTGATTTTAGTGGGAATTCTATGCCAGCGAAAGGGCTGGTTACCTTGACTGTAAAGGTGGGATCTTCGGAGAGACACTCTGTATTTGTGGTAGTGCCATCGAAGGCTAGTTATAACGCCTTACTTAGGAGAGATTGGATTCATGGAGTAGGTGTTGTACCATCTACAGTGCATCAGAGCGTGCTTCTGTGGACTAAAGAAGGCAAACCTGAAATTTTCAAAGCAGATTCGAGTCTATACGTCGAACAAATGCACGTTGATTTTAGGATATATAATCGTAAATTGAAGCCTTTTAATGTTGATCGATCTCTGAATCCTTACAATTGTGAAGGGTGTTATTTGACTTCGGAAGGACTTTCGGTGAAGTTGTGCTGTCCAGATCTGGGCTTCGAGCCAACGGGTTGGGATTGTCTTTCTTAACGATCTCAAAGGCTGAACTATGGACCAGGTTGAGGAAGTTTCCAACTACCTGGTAACTTTGCATAATTATTTAAATAATTTACAAGTTTTAGAAAATAAAGATGATTCTTCTGATAAAGTTAAATCAGATAGGATTAGTAAGTCTACTAGTTATAGTATGTTTGATTCGACATCTCCAGTCGAATGTAGTTATGGTTTTTCTATTACTTGTAATGAAATTAATAATGTGAGTCGGACTGCCAATTTAATAGCAGAGGCTCATTGTGTGAAAAATAAATGTAGTGATGAATTAATCAAAGATCAAGTTTTTTCAATCCCTAATAAATCCATTGATTTTACTTTCGACTGTATTTATGATCTAGAGCCTTTGGGGTTTGAAAAATATTCAATCGAAGATGATCATTATAAGGGGTTCGAATCTCAGGATCCTTTAGAAGAAATTAATTTGGGGACTCATGATGATGTTCGAATTACATATATTTATAAAGATCTTGTTGATCCTTTTCGAACTAAGCTTTTCGATTTGTTACATGAGTTTAAGGATTGTTTCGCATGGGACTATCATGAAATTTCTGGTCTCGATCGTTCATTAGTAGAACATCAATTAGCATTGAAACCCAATGCTCGACCTGTGAAACAAACCCTAAGACGTTTTGCTCCTGAAATCAATGTGAAGATTAAAGAAGAAATAGAACGCTTGATCAAAGCAAAATTTATTCGAACTGCTCGTTATGTGGAGTGGGTGTCGAATATTGTTCCAGTCATGAAGAAAAATGAAAAATTGAGGGTATGTATCGATTTTCGAGATCTAAATAATGCCACTCCAAATGATGAATACTTTATGCCGATTGCAGACATGTTAATCGATTCTGCGATGGGAAATGAAGTTCTTAGTTTCATGGACGATTATTCTGGATATAACCAAATCTTTATTGCAGAAGATGATGTGGCTAAAACTGCCTTTCGTTGTCCTGGAGCGTTAGGTACGTATGAGTGGGTGGTTATGCCTTTTGGTTTGAAGAATGCTGGAGCAATGTATCAACGAGCAATGAATGCTATTTTTCATGAGTTTATTGGAAAATTTATGGAGGTATATATTGATGATGTAATGGTAAAATCGATTTATGTAGAACAACATATAGACCATTTAAGAAAGGCATTTCTGACTATGAGAAAGAAAGGATTAAAAATGAATCCTTTGAAATGCGCTTTTGGAGTATCGGCTGGAAACTTCTTAGGCTTTGTTGTTCATAAAAAGGGGATAGCCATTGATAAAAATAAAGCAAATGCAATATTAGCTTTGTCTGCTCCCAAATCGAAGAAAGAAGTGCAATCATTTTTGGGAAAAATAAATTATCTTCGAAGATTCATTTCGAATCTGTCAGATCAAACTAGCGTGTTTGCACCTTTAGTGAAATTAAAGAATGCTTTGAAATTCGAATGGACCACAGAACATCAATTGGCGTTTGACTCGATTAAGTCATATTTATCAAAAGCTCCAATTATGGCGAATGTGTGTCTATCTGAACCTTTAAAATTATATATTGCAGCATCTGAAAACACTATAGGGTGTATGTTAGGCCAAGATGATGAAAAAGGGAATGAACGGGTGGTTTATTACCTTAGTCGAGTTCTTACTGATATCGAGACAAGGTATTCCCCGATTGAAAAATTATGTTTGTCATTATATCATGCTTGTATGAAGTTAAAGTGTTATATGGTGGCTTAATCAGTGAAATTTATAGCACAGACCGATCTTGTTAAGTACATGCTAAGTTTCCCTATGTTAAGGGGACGTTTGGGGAAATGGATGTTAGCATTAACGAAATTCAATTTACAGTATGTCCCAGCAAAGGCTGTTAAAGGACAGGTCATTGCAGATTTTCTTGTAGACAATTTGAAAGATCTGAATGACCAGGGGGCAAATATAGTCGATGTAGAAGTCAACTATTGAAAATTGTATTTCGATGGATCTAAGCACAAAGATGGTGCAGGGGTTGGAATCCTCATTATCTCACCAGAAGGTATTCCATCAGAATTCTTGTTTGAATTAAAGTATCCTTGTTCCAATAATGTAGCCGAATATGGGGCTTTGATTTTGGGTCTAGAGATTTTAATCGACAAAGGAGCTTTAGAAGTTTAAATTCTAGGAGATTCACAGTTAGTTTTAAAGCAGTTGTCGAATGAGTTTAAGTGTAATAATAAGACGTTACAAAAATATTTAGCAACTGCTTGGGAGTTATTGACGTCTTTTTGAAAAGTTTCTTTGGTTCATATCCCTCAAATTCATAATGAGATTGCTAATGAGTTAGCCCAAATTGCTTCGAAATATCGGATTGGTCCGAAAACTATTAAGAAATTATCTAGTATCTATCAAATTTTAATACCAGCAAATGAGAGAGAGGTGTTATGCATGGATGAATGGGAGGATTCTGATTAGAGAAAACCTATTGCTCGGTATTTGAAAGATCCCAATATTGCACTTGATAGAAAACTAAAGCTGCAAGCAATGAACTTTGTTTTATTGGTTAATGAGTTATATAAAAAAGGAATCGATGGAAGTTTGTTGAGATGTTTAAGTCGAGAAGATCAAAACATTGCTTTGGGTGAAGTTCATAATGGAATATGTGGTGCTCATCAGGCAGGAAATAAAATGAGATGGGTGTTATATCGCAATCATGTATTTTGGCCATCTATGATAAAAGATTGTATTGATTATGCAAAGGCATGTCGAGAATGTCAGAAACATGGTTCGATACAACAGATTCATGCGGCTGAACTGCATTCGATAATAAAGCCATGGCCATTTAGAGGTTGGGATTTAGATTTAATTGGTTTAATTCATCCCCCTTCATCGAAGCAGCACAAATTTATTTTAGTGGCTATTGATTATTTCACGAAACGGGTGGAAGCCGTCCCTTTGGTAGAGGTTGGTCAGACAGAGATAATGGATTTTGTCGAGGAAAATATTATTCATCGATTTGGAATTCCTCAGACGTTAAGTACTGACCAAGGAACTATTTTCACTGGCCAGCGAATTAAAAATTTTGCGGCTTCGAGAAACATTAGTATGGTTACTTCAACTCCTTATTATGCACAAGCTAATGGACAAGTGGAGGCAGCAAATAAGATATTAATTGGTTTGATTAAAAAGCATATCAGGAATAAGCCTCAAACATGGCATGAGACTTTAAGTCAAGTGTTATAGAATTATCGAAACTCACCAAGAAGTTCGACAGGAACTTCTCCTTATAAATTAGTATATGGCCATGATGCAGTATTGCCATTGGAAATTAATTTGAATACTCTAAGAGTATCGAAACAGAGTGAGTTGCCAGTCGATGACTATTGGAATGCCATGTTTGATGAGTTAAATGAGTTAGATTCAGAGCGATTTCTAGCACTTGATAATGTAATTTGACAAAAAGAAAGTATTGCTCAAAGTTATAATCACCGAATTAAGGAGAAATCTTTCAAAATAGGTGAGTTAGTTTTGAAAGTTATTTTACCAATGAAAAAGAAATTAAAATTTCTTGGTAAATGGTCCCATAACTGGGAAGGTCCCTTTCAAGTGATAGGGGTATTTTCAGAAAACGCCTATCAGATTAAAGACATTGAGTCAGGGAAAGTGGTTAATTCAATTAATGGAAAATATCTGAAATATTTCTATTGCTGGCAAATATAGAAATTCAACAAGCATAAGTTCGGAAAGGAAAATAATCATTACAAAAGTAAAAAAAAAAGTTCAAGATGCCAATAGCTTCGCCAAATCAGAGCGCAGTTTTGTCCTTTTGTTTTCCAGAATCATAAGCATTTCAATTTGCTTGAACTTGCCAGTTTGGATCTTCTCGAGTTGTTTTTCATACTCTCCCCACTCGGTGTCGATTGAGACAAGTTTCTGGATAAGGAGGTGTTGCTCTTGTTGGGCTGCAACCAGAGGTTTAGCTAAGGTGGCTCTGTCTTGGCGTATAGTGGCAAGCTGTTTTTGAAGTTGAGCCAATTCTGCTTCGATTCTTGCTTCTTCTTCTTGATCATGAAACACCTGGACGGAAATAGCATGAGAAATTCTCCTATCAAATTCCTCACGAGAAGATTGGATTGGTTGAGCAGTTGTAAGACACTTTTCTATTTTAGATTTGGTTGTAGCTTCTTCATTTTCAGTTTTCTGAAGTTGAAACTGAGATGCAACACTATCGTTAAGAAGTTGTTTGAATTCTTGGATTGAAGCAAAATATGGTGTGTTGTTTGGAAATTCAAAAGAAGAATTCAAACAGTCCTCCAGGAGTTTATTCAGGATTGGATCATTGACCCATGAAGTAGGTGGATGATCCAAAAGTTTGATGAGTAATCGAAGTTGTTCCCGAGTGTCAGGCTCTAATTCGATTGGAGGTCTTGGTGTGGCTGACCTTGAGATTTCTGGAATAAGGACTGGTACTTTCTTTTCTTGGATAATTTTATTCAAAACAGAAATCAGATCATCCAAGGTAGCACTACATGGAGTGGTAGGAATATTCGATGACCCTGGTCTTGGTCCTGGAGGGGTTTGGAGTGAAGGATTAGGTTGTAACTCTGGAGGGGTCTCAAAAATCTTGGATCGAGAGGAATCTGAATTGGTGGTGTCAGCAGCTTTAGAAGTAGAATCGGAGTTTGGAACCGTTTGGTTCTCTTCAATTAGTGCAGCTTGATTGTTTGGTGAAGTTGATTCAAGTCTATGTGTCTCTTCTGGAGAATGATGCAGAGGATTTTCTGTCAGATCGATCACATGTGTTGTGTAAAGAAGAGGTGGACGAGTAGCAGGAATTGATTGCAGGGATCCTGTGAATTGAATGGAATCATGTGATATGGAGTGCTCTGGGTCATTTTGTTGTTGAGGTATTAGTTGATCGAGGGCTCCGGTGAAAGAAGCAGCCTGAGCAACATTAATGGGCTAATATAAAAAGTACACAATTATGAGTTTAAGATTTATTTTAAACTAAGAAGTGTATAGTGATGGATGTGTTACCTGAGGAATTCTGGATCTTAGAATTAGCTGAGTGCCAGGATCAGAATCGGCTGCATCTTCCGATTGAGAGGAAGCAGCAAGAGAATCTTTGTTGGTTGGTTCACTCTCATCCGCGCTTTCGCTTGATGATTGCAAAATTAGCTGTTAAAAGTCCAAGATCAATTATGTATTAAAATATACATAAGAGTAATATTCGAAGGATGTTTTCGAATTTGAAAGTAAAGTCATGAATAGAAGGATTACTCTGTGAGAAGTCCTAGTAGGAGTTCTTTTGATCTTATGCGGTGGTGGCCGAGCAGCTTCAACTTTCCTTTTGTGTGATCTTTTTGGAGAATTTTCAGTAACAGCTACTCGAATAGCAGTCTGCTGAATATCTTCTAAGGTACGGGTGTACCTTGAATAATAAGCAGTCCACCATTCGAGACAGGACTTGGTGATAAATGAACTGCGTTCATAAATCAAGAAGTTGAAGTGGTCTCTTTGTTTCTGATTTTTCGAGAGACAAGTATTGAAATCTTCCTGTGAGGTCAGAGTGATTTGACATAATGGTTCACTGTGTCGAGGTTGAGGAGTTGGGATAGCCTGAGAGAATTCCAATTGTCTTGCAATTAAATGAGGAGCGTACAAGGTTATTTTAAACCTTTCCTTCTTATATTGTGGCAATCCTATTGGTATCACTTGAACAGCCAGTAGGTGTGCCTAGGTTCGATTTGCAAGTTTGCTTTCCTCATTAGTGTTTGGAAAGAGAAAACGATCGAGCCAGGCAAGGCCGCAGTTGCGACGCAAAAAGGGGGTAAAATTGAGTTGATCATTATCAAAATTTCTGCAAGAATGGAAAAGAGAGAAAACAGCCCAAAATTTATCTTCATCTGATTGGGTATTTGGGAAATTGGGTTTGTAATCAAACAAACGAAAACCCTCGATGTGTTGTTTGTTGGTGTTGCCTCCTATAGGTTTTATCATGTAGTTTTCAAAAATGGCATTTAGCCATAATTGAAGAAGCCAAAGTGGACCTCCTGTGTTGATTATTTTGTTGTCTCGGAGGTCACAGACAAGTAGGCTAAGTTCTTCACAGATGTGTCCGAGAAGAAGCTTGGCTAGATTGAGAGCTTTTCCTTCATGCAAGAGAGCCGCTAGAGGAAGGAAAAGTTTTGACATTTGAACACTTCGAGAGCAGAACAAAATTGCATTTAGCCAGTAGAATAAAAAGGCTACATGTTCATCATTAGTGATTTCTGTACCATCCTTACCCATATTATGAGCAATGAAGTCACTATAGGGGTATTGAAGGTGATGTTGTATTGATGCTGAGGTTGCATGTCAGAAGTGCAGTCTGGAGAATTTATCGGGAGTCCTGTAATAGCGGCTACATCAAGGAGAGACATTTCGATCATTCCACAAGGAAGGCGAAAATTATTGGTAGTTCTGTTCCAGAAACAGGTCACTGCTCCAATCATCCGAAGATTGTAGTGAGTGAAAAGTGAGAGAGTCTTAATAGTTCTTGTATTCCTAGGGCTCCCCAGGTAGCACCCTTTGTGGGTTCGAGGCGTTGATACCAAGTGGTAAAATCAGACCCTCGAGGTTTAATTTTCAGGTTGTTTCGAAAAGGTTTCTGGTTGATGAAGTGAGAAATGTTAAAAGCCTGGTTTATCAGTAAATCTTCTCCTTCAACATTAGAGAAAAACGAAAGCTTTTTCTTTGCCCTTTCAAGAGTTTCAATCGGTCCAAGGAAGCAGTATGTATCTGAACCGATTGTGAAAGGAATTAGAATTCTGGTATCATTGACTTGCAAATGGAGGTCATCAATGATTTCATCATTGATTTGATTAAGGATGCGAAGGGCTGGCGGAGATGGCGGTGCTGTTGCATGGCCTTTGCCTTTATCTTGAGTGGCAACACGTGAGGAAGAACCAGCCATTGTTAAAGAGAATTGAAGGTTGGAGATTTTATGAGAAAGTTTGGATGCGAAGAAAGTTCAGAGAATAATGAATTCAAGAGATTCAAATAAAGAAAGAAGAATGAAATTTAAAAGTATCACTGTAGCCGTTACTGTGGAAGAGACACAGATAGAGGTAACTTCGTGTAGAAGGTGAAGTGGTAGAAAGAGAAAGCGTCAGTCTTGGAAGACGTGTCGAGTGGATCAATAATAATGGAAAGTTTAAATGATAATTATTATTGGTTTGAAAACTGACGTCTTTTGGATTAAGTGTTTTATTGATTCGATAATAGTATCGAAGCCAACCACATTAATCCAAGGGGGCAATTTGTTGATCGAAAAAGTATTTTCGATAAGAGTAGGTCAAATCGAGGTAAGCTAAGTATGGTGTTTCAGGAAGACGCGTGCGCGCGAGCTTGAAGTTGGAGGTAATCGGTGTTGGTGTGGATTTCGATTGTGTTGTCAATCGAATAAGCTAAATCGAAGAGAAGATTTGATTCGAAGGGATGAATAAGGCCTTCGAAAGAACTGATCAATCAATAGTAAAAGTGGGAAGTTAATGACTTTAATTGCACGAGGAGTTCATGAAGAATAGCTATAATCATGCGGTGGAAACGGTTACTAAGAGAGACTTCGCTTCAGAATTTGAAATGCCATATTTAATTATAATTAAATTATAAATTAATGGATAGTTATGTAAGATTAGCCTATAAATACTAGGAGTTCTTAGTGAAGAGGGGTTGAAACTTTTACTAAAAAAAACACTATTGCACTCTCACATCCCAGTTAATCCCTGAGTTTGCGATCGAGTTTCCTTTTTCTGTAAGGTTCCTTCCACCTTCCTCTTTCTTTTAATTTTGATTCTGCTTGTAAACTTCATATTTCATTTAATCATATTCACTAAGTGTTATTTACGTTCCTTATTTTCGCTGTTTAATTTATCTTTCAGCATTTTATGACTTACTTTAAAGTTCTTTGATTTAATTGAAGGCGCTTTTACTGTTTCCTTTTGATTTTGGTTCAAGTCTTTTCATTTACCATGCATTTACTTATTGAAAACTTTGATTTCTAAATTTCATTTAACATTTTACAAATTTATTTTATTTTTATTGTCAAAACTTGTCTAATCGAAGACGCTTTGATGCACTTTTAGAAAACTAGTACTCGCACAGAGGAGTAGGTTTCACTCCCAGACCACTAGATATCGAACCACCATCGATTTGCTAAAAATCGACAAAACACATACAAAGCCAGAAGGCAGATTATTATTAAGAATTGAGCACGAAAAATCACCACAGTATACTAAACTGTCTAAACATGATGACTCTCTTCCGTTGTATAAACAATTCCATGGTTAATCATGAAGTAACAATGAACACTAATTGATCAATAATATAATTAATAACACAATAAAGATACAATTAGGTCAGCAAATCACATACATACATTCACATACATATATGGCATTTATCACAAAGAAAGATTTAAGTCTAGAAGATCACTTGTTTTTTCCTTCTGTTCATTTATTTCTGGAATAGGTGCCTCCAGCGTCGCCGCCGCCGCTTCTTGCAAATGTTGTTTCTCCATCACCACCACCTCCTCCTTCTCTTTCTCCGAAGGACCTGCACCTGATGCATGCGGATTTG
>NC_029790.2:11530065-11543769 GCF_000816755.2 Arachis ipaensis | reverse complement strand
TTCTTCTTCCCAATTCTCCATAATCAATGAAATCTTCTGGCTGAAACATTGGAATCCAAGTAGCTTTTCCCTTCTTGAGTGCTTCTTCATCCTCATCAACCTTGTTATCCGTTTTGTCCTTATTGAAGAGGAGATCACGCGCCTCCTTCGTGCTTTTCACCAAGGCGAAGAACGTCTCCATCTTCTGCTCCTCATTTTCTTCTTTTTCTTCTTCTTCACTACTCTCCAATTTCCGCTTCCTTCTTTCTCCTTCCATCCTCATCAACACTACAATTTAGTCTCTCTCTATTTAATTTCCTTATATGGAGAAGACTAAGGGAGTACGAACCTTACTCTATATTATTGGGACAAGAAAAGATGCTCACAGAAAAGTAGTGACTAGAAAAAAAGAAGAATATGAAATTAATTAATAACTTGTTTGCCTCCATTATTTTCTCTAACCCTACATCATTATCGGCAGTGTGGCAATAGACAAGAGTGAAAGTGAAAGGAAATTACCAGATAAAGTAGACTGAAATTAAAATTTTGGCTTCAACAAACAATAAGGTATATTCTTAAATTTCGAAACCGACTAATGCAAATTAAAACCTTGCTACACAGTCAACAACTACTACGGGATGTGGGAAATTATTATTGCCTTCTAAGTTCAAAGAGACTGAATTTAAAGCGTGTTAGTTGACCAGCAAACGAGGTCAAGACCGCGTTCATTATGGTTCCAAGCACCATTAATGATTTGACAATAAGGCCCATGTGGCCGTGAAAACAGTAAGGGTACGATGGTAAATTGGAGCGAAAAATAGTAAAATACAAACATTGAGCATATAGTGTACTATATTTATATATGCCGCTTGCGTCATCCCATAACGTAATAATTCAACCAATATTGTGTCATATGGCTGCTTTATGACAAATGATGGGGCATCTTGTGGGGAAGGTGGATGATGGATCTATGGAAGGGGAGGAAGAATTATCGCTAACCATGTATGGGGATGGGTATATGACTATATGGACCATGGACCCCATAATTAAACAAATATCGGGGGGAAATAATAAGCCACCGTCAATTGGGATTTGGGTGTGTCCTAACTCATGTCCGAATAATACAACATCATCATCAGGCTTATGAAAATAGTTCATGTAATTATTAACGTACATGTGTACGTCAAAAATTATAATTTTATTCAATAAAATATATTCGCAACTTGGACTTTAATTGCCTGAATAGAGATTAGATGAGGCAACTTGGATTTTAGTGAAAAGCAAACAATTTTTTGTCTACCAACTGTTTTAGTGGACCAACTCGAGTTTAAGTGCGAGTAAAGCAAGCCAATCTCCACAATTTCTTAGATTAAATTAAAACCCCCCAATCACATACTTGATTCGAGTTGACTTGACTCGATCACATATTCTTTAAATTTGGTGTCAAATTCACTGAACTTGTCTTTTAAAATAAATATTAATTTTTAACTATTTTTAGTAAATTAGACAACTATATATAACCACCTTAACAATCACCACCTTCAATATTCGAATTAGAGAGTATCAGGTTCTAGATGGGAACTTTCTTTTGGTCACATTAAATTGGATTAAAAGAAATCCCGATCTAGAAACACTTGTTGAAAATTGCAATATCTGTGGTGGTATAAGCTGAGTACTGGAGAGCACTATAACCTTACTTTAATGGATGTTCCAAATTTTAAATTAACATATCTTTCAAGACTTACATAAGCTTTATCCACAAATCAAACCAAATCATAATAATATACGAGAATTGAGGAATGGAATATGATTTGCACGCGTCCATAATTTGTCCAAGCAAAGCGACCTCATCATCATTCTTGGATTCTTGATTGCTGTGCCTGTGGTCCCATAAACATGAAAATAAAATAACAGAAAACACGAGTAAGTTTTAGTCCTCCACCCAACGAACACCATGCTTAGCCCAGAGGTAGTATGCTCCAACAGGACCACGACCCCCCAATTCATAAAGCTCCAGTGACATGTTGTCCTTGTCCATCTCATTCAGAATTGGACTTATAATGTTCCACGCAGCTGCCAGTTCATCACTTCTCATAAAGAGATGGTTATCGCCATCAATGACATCAAGCAGAAGATGCTCATATGAATCCGGCACCTCCATGTTATACCTTTTTAACATCAATGCATGTCAATTTCGTCAGACTCTAGAGACTCAACAGTTCTTGCATTATAATCTAATATCAACTGCTTACTTGTCCTTGTAGAGCAGATTCAACTCTGAAGAGTCCAATTGTAACCCCAGTCCTGGAATCTTGTTGTTAACTTTCACCAGGATAGCTTCATCGGGAACATCACGAAGAATGAGCTCATTCGCGGCGCGGTCGATATTATGCCCGATGGATTCGTCATAAACATTTCCTGGCACATGACGAAATTGAATCCGTATCTCCATTCTGCATAACAATATCTGATCTGGATCAGCATATAACTTATTCGAACCACTAATTTTTCAGACCTGTGTTACATAAGCACATTAATTATACTATTATTATTATAGTAGTTGTAATGGAATTCATGCATGCAAACATAAGAAAGTAGGGACAGACATAGTCTTGCCATTGAATTTAAAAAATCAATCATAGAATATATATCTGAACAAAAGTCACAAAAAAGATACAGATTTTTACTGGTGTTTGATGAGTCCAAAGCCTGTTTTAACCAAAAATGGCACGCCATCCCATCGTGCATTATCAATGTACATTGCAGCAGCAAAATAAGTGGGTGTCAGACCATTTACGCATACATCAACTTTGTCTTTGCTACTTGCTTTATACTGGCCAAGAATCACATCTCTAGGCTCCAATTTGCGAATTGACCTGAGTACCTTGACCTGAGAAGAAACCAGTCACTATCGCAGCAAGCTATGTTATGAAGTTTATAAACTATAATTGTACCTTTTCATTTCGAATATCTTCGCCATCGAGGCTTATTGGTGGTTCCATGGCAAGCAACGCAATTGTTTGAAGTACATGACTGTGAACAATATCACGGATAATCCCATAGCCACTAAAATACCTGCATGGGCAATAAGGACTATGCTGATGCCATGTCATAAAAAACTACTTGTGGAGGAAGAATTTCTGTTGCAATATTTAGAAAATCATGACATATTGATCATATTTACTTAAATGGCAAGACAACAACTATGATCACCTTCCAGGCTGCACACCCAACTCCTCTGATAAAATGATCTGCATATATTAATTAGATAATTTGATTACAAACATCAAACTGCACAAGAGAGAAATCAAGAAATTAAAGCATGTTAGTATTCAGACTAAAGAAGGGGGGCTGACCTGTATATTGTGTATGTAAGTACGGCTCCAGAGTGGCTCAAAGACTAGATTTGCAAACCTTAAAACTGTGAGATTTTCTATGAGATTCCTTCCCAGAAGATGATCAATCCTGAAAAGAAGACATGAAACAATCAATTTATGCAGCAATATTTCTGTGCGCATGATCTAATGGTCAAGCAGGGAGAGGGAGAATATATACACCTGTATATTTGCTTTTCCTCATACTTTGAAAGGAGAGATTGTGTCAACCTATAGGAAGAAAGTACATCGAAGCCAAATGGCTTCTCAATTATAATGCGATTCCATCCACTTTGGGTCTGAGCACTGCTAGCAAGACATGATGCAACATCCAAAAGTGCTTCTTGTGGCACGGAAAGGTAGAATATCCTGTTGGCTTTGGATCCTCCCTGAGGTAGATAATAAGCTGTAATATAATAAAATATCAAAGGGCATACAACTTACAAAACAAAGATCGTTGGGACCTATTTGAGAAGAGCTGAAGAACTTTCAAATATGCTGAAGACATTCATTCAGAGTTACCTCGATCTGCTCCATTCGGGCATTCAGCATGGACATCCCGTGTTTGTTGTCATACCCTCCATTAATATAATAAGTTCGGTTAAGGAAAGCATCCATCTTGTCCCCACAATTCTCTCTGAAAGTTTTTGTATTTCACATTAATGGAAAAGCTTGAATATCTTGTACTTATTGACTAATGACTAAGCAGCAAGCATAGGACAAGATGAATAACAAAATTCTCTGAGAAATTAAATGGACCAACTTAATTGCAACTTTGGAGTTGGTTAGCTCTTTTAGCAACTAAACGTTTACATGTAAAACTCAAATTCAAGGAGAATTTGTTTACTATAGGTTAGTGAATATTTCACAGACCATGACTAAGCATGAAATTTCCCGAGATGCCATATGTAAGATACAGTGATAAATATTTTATAAAATGAAAGTGAACCAGGACGTATTATGTAGTAATAATTAGGGAAGTGAGAACTGTGAGAACTAAATCATACTGATGATCAACTCGGCATGTTAATGTGGAGGCTATACAGAATCGCAGGTCCTCATCAGTCATATCCTTCCTTGAATACCCAAAAATTCCTACATTCTGCGATAAAGCAATGGAAATTTAAAAATTTAATATGTTAAAATTTTAAGAACAAAGCTAAAGATCCCGAAAGAAGTGGCATGACTTGTCATAAGTTGCAAGGGATGAAAGAAAAAGGTGTACCTGAGGAAGGAAGCCACTATAATAGAGAGCGAATAAAGCCGGAAAAATCTTCCCCCTTGCGAGCTCACCAGTGGCTCCTATGACGGCGATGCAAAGGGAGGGTCCTCCACTAACATCCATGGAAATGGAACTGACCTTATCTGTCACAAACTCAGCATGTGTGAAACACTGAAAAATTGCATAGAACCCTAAGCATATAAGCAAACTAACCATGAGGAATAACATGAGTGTGAGTAATTGAGGGTGAAGATCCTGTTTCCAAATTGTTCTTGAAGTGATGAATTCTATCTTGACTACCATTCGTTGACCTCTTATGCAGCTTAGCTGGTTGAATTTGAAAATTGAGCCTCTCCAGTATCCATAGTTTCAAACCACGAAACTTCCGACACAAATTACCATTTCTGACATTCAGTACGAGGCGATCACTTCCTGTAACTGAACCGAAGCTGCTTGATCCGCCCTGCAGCACATGCACAGTTACAACTACAACATTCATGCCATTTTTCAGTTTCCACACGAACAATTAATTAGAAATATTCTAAACTCACAGTGATTCGGTGAGCATGGCAGCAACGGTGGATTGGGATTGAGCATTCAGATAAGGCTACGGAGGCTGAAGAAAAAGACAGTGACATTCCTGCGACTTCTTTGATATCTGCTTTGACTAAACTAGTGTGTGTTTTCGGACATGTTGCGATCGGTGGTGGAGTAGGTGTTGACAGAGAACGTTTGCAATCGGAGCGCCAAGAAAAATTGGGCTTATTGGGCCAGCCCAATCAATATGCCAACTATTGGCCCAAATTTTGAATATTATTTTAGAACAGTGATATTCAACTTATTCGTCTATTTATATAAATATTAAAAATTTTGACACAAAAAAATCTTAAAAATTTAAAATTTGTTTTATATACACGGCAATTGAATGACCATCTTACAAGCAGTATATGAACGCTTAGGTTTACAGCGGTTCTGCTAGGATTTTTTGAGAGTCCTAAGGTGCATTCTCAATTCAAAATTTAAGAGTGTTTCTTTTAGAGGTCATGGCAGCTACTAATGATAGGAAGAGTACAACAGGACGTAGGAAAGTAGGAGATGATGAAGATGCCATTTATTTTGGAGAGAAGATTGTTGCGGAAAGTCTTCAATCATGCTTCAACAGTCTTATAGGTTGAATTCTGACAGATCAAAAGTTTAGTGTTGGGACACTTAAAGCAGCATTAGGATCAATTTGATCTCACCTAGAGGGCTTCAAAGTCATGGACCTAGATAACAATGTCTTTCAATTTTTCTTTATTCATGAAGTAGACATGATAAAGATTGAAGGAGGAATCCCATGGCTCTTTAAAAATTACATTATCAATATGAAGAGATGGAAGAAGGAGGACGAAGGAAATTAGGATGATTTGACTTGAGTTCTAATCTGGTTGCAGTTTTGGATATCCCAAAATACTATAAAATCGAGGAACTAAGTTGCACGATAGCAAAATTTTTTGGAGAGGTGATAGAAGTGGACTTCTTCGTAACGAGGGGCAGAGAAGCAAGAATCCTAAAAACTCAGGTGACTTTAGACGCTATTAAACCAATCAAAAGAGAACTAAAGATAACTGGGCCAAATAGGAAAGTTCTTGAATTAGCAGTGAAATATGAGAGGATCGACTGTTTTTGCAATTATTGTGGACACCTCGGCCATAAACAAGGGACGTGCAAAAAGATGTTACAAGATTCAGCCAATGGTGATTTAAAGGAAGAAAGGTGGGGTGTATGACTGAAGTAGAGCAAGGTGGGAGAAGAATAGCAGGAGAGAAACAGAACCTGAATCCAAACTGTCCAAAAGCTAATTCGCTGTTAAATGTCAAAATGCAGCGACCTACTCAGGTTAGTTTGTTGGGAGGATTTTCTAAATTATCGATGAATGCAGAGCAATTAGGAGCTGGCTCCACTGGAGAATCATTTAGAATTGCAAATGAAAATCATAATAATCTGGAGATAGGAGGTACGGAACGGAAGACAATAGGTGAAAGTTCATTACAAGAATTGAATGATAATGAAATTCTAACTATTACCTATAATGGTAGAAGTATGGAGGGACGGGTGGGGGATATGATAGAAGGAGGGAAGAACATTTTGTGTTTTGGACAGAACATTATTATTCTATTCTGCGAAAAGAAAAAGACTTCGTTGAAAAAGTTAGCTAGGAGAAAAGGAGGATCTTCGGGGGGGTAAATAGGGAGAAAAGAGAGGACTATTGGGAGTTGAGAAGGATAGTAGTGCAAAGAAACAATATAGGGCTAAGGAGTATAAAAGGCTGATGGGAGAGGGTGCCAACCTAAATTTGGCACCCCAAAGAATATGAAGATGGCCGTGTGAAACTATTGGAGTTTGGAGAAACTCCTGACAATTTACAACATATAAGAGATTAAAAATTTTCATTCCCCGAAGTATTATTCTTTTGTGAAACCAAAAATAATGCTTCGCAAGTGATAGATTGGTGTAGTGTTGAGTCTGCAGCGGAATTTTGACTTCTAATAGCTACAAAGTAATATGAAATTGAACACTACTCACAATAATGCACTCGCTATATAATTACTAAAGAGAAAAGGAAATAAAGTAAAATAATAATAATAATAATAATAATAATAATAATAATAATAATAATAATAATAATAATAATAATAATATGAAAAGAAGATGTGAATGTAGTTGTTATTGTTGATGATGATTGAATTGAAATTCTACAAACGTTTATATAGTGGTTATATGCTATAATTTCAACGGATAGAAATAAAACTTTTCTATAATAACTCTTAGCCTTCCTTTTCTTAGCATTCCTTTTCTTTCTCTCTTCCTCACAATTCTCCACCTCGTTTACAATTTGAAATCTACGCAAATTTTGGACGATCAAAGAATGGTATTCGTATTCGGTTGTATCATTTGACAATGACTGTCTAACATGGAACAATATTGAGCAATTTTAAATAGTGTTGGAACTTGTTTCCTGACACCACTTTAGTCAACATGTCAGCAGAATTTTCATCCGTGTGTACTTTTACAAGAGAAATGTCATCTTTCTCCATAACATCACGCACGAAGTGATATCTAATATCAATATGCTTAGTACGAGCATGATGAACCTGATTTTTAGCCAAATGAATTGCACTTTGACTATCACAATTCAGATCCACGCAATCTTGCTTCAACCCTAAATCATCTAGAAGACCTCTTAGCCACAATGCTTCTTTCACCCCTTCTGCTACTGCCATGTACTCAGCTTCTGTAGTAGATAGTGCCACTGTAGCTTGTAACATCGATCACCAACTAACTGGAGCACCTTGTATTTTATATACATAACCAGTCGTAGAACGTCTTCTATCTAGATCACCAGCATAATCAGAATCAACAAAGCCGCTGATTTGACATGATTTTCCACTAAAGCATAAACCTGTGTCAAGGTGCCCTTCAAGTATCTTAATATCCACTTGACTGCTTCCCAGTGTGCCTTATCCGGGTTTGCCATGAACCTGCTAACAACACTTACTGCCTGTGAAATATCTGGGCATGTACATACCATAGCATACATTAGGCTACCGACTGCACTAGTATAAGGTACATTTTCCATGTAAGCCTTATCCTCTGCTGTTGTGGGAGATTGTTTACCAGAGAGCCTAAAATGTGGAGCCAACGGCGTTACCACCGATTTAGCATTTTTCATTTCAAATCTTTCAATGACGCGCTCAATGTATCCTCTTTGGCTCAAGAACAATTTTTGGCTTGATCTCTCCCTTTTAATTTCCATGCCTAATATTTTTCGTGCAGCACCCAAGTCTTTTGTTTCAAATTCTTTACCAAGTTGAACCTTTAACATATCTATCTCTACCTTGCTCTTAGAGGCAATAAGCATGTCATCCACATACAATAGAAGATAGATATAATCACCTCCAGGAAGCTTACGAATGTATACACAACAATCATAATTACTTCTGAAAAAATCTTGTTTTAACATAAAGGAGTCAAATCGCTTATACCATTGCCGAGGAGATTGTTTCAATCCATATAGCGATTTCCTCAAGCGACATACCTGACTTTCTTTACCCTCAACCTTGAAACTCTCAGGTTGATACATGTAGATTTCTTCCTCTAAGTCACCGTACAAGAATGCAGTCTTCACGTCTAGTTGTTCCAACTCAAGATCACCATGAGCGACAAGACTTAAAAGCACCCGTATGGAAGTGTGTTTCACCACTAGAGAAAATATCTCATTGTAATCAACACCTTCTTTCTGTGCAAATCCCTTTGCTACTAACCTATCTTTGAATCTTGTACCATCTGACTTAGTAGGATCTTCTTTTCTTTTATACACCCACTTACAACCAATTGTAGTCTTTCCCACGGGCAATGGGACCACATCCCATGTCTTGTTCTTATGAAGAGATTGCATCTCTTCCTCCATAGCGACCAACCAACTCTCTCTCTATCTTTGATAGCATGTTTGAAGGTGACCGGCTAATCATCCTCCACTGAGAGTGCATAATCTACCAAGTTTAGCTGTCTATAATGTCTCAAAGGCTTGTCTGACCCGAACTTCTGAACAAATTTATAATTCCTCTTTGGCCTAGTAGATGCCAAAGAATCCTGCTGCTGCTGTTGTAATGCATGTGCATTTTCTCGCTGAATTTTCTCATGATCAAGTTCATCCTCTGCATCATCTCGAGTAGCATTAGGATGCTCCACTTGAACATTATTAGAGTCTATTTGTTGGTATTTAGACTCTATCTCCACCACTTGAGTATTTGAAGTTTTTCCAACATCACCATCATATGGCACCACATCTTTAGACAAAGCTACCATAGATCGTTCATCAAAGGTAACATCCCTGCTAATTACAAACTTAGAATCATTTACACTCCAAAGGTGATAGCCTTGAACCCCTATTGGATACCCCAAAAAGATTGCCTTCTTAGCTCTATCATCAAGCTTATTATCTTTGACATGATAATAGGCTGTGCATCCAAAGACTCTGAGTTTTTCATAATCTGCATGTTCCTCTGACCATACCTTATAAGGTGTGTCTCCATCTAGAGAAGAATGTGGGGATCGATTCACTATGTAGCAAGCTATAGCAACCGATTCTGTCCACCATTCTCTGCCTAACCCGGAATTAGAGCGTATACACCTTGCCTTCTCAAGTAGCGTACGATTCAGTCGTTCGGCGACTCCATTCTGTTGTGGTGTTTCTCTAACTGTCTAGTGTCTTGTAATGCCTTCTCGGTCACAGAACTCCTTGAAAGCCCCATTCGTATACTCTGTGCCATTATCAGATCGTAAAGTTTTCAGCTTCCTACCTGTTCGGTTTTCAACCATTGCTCTCCATCGCTTAAAAGTATCGAATACCTCATTCTTATGTTTGAGGAAGTAAATCCAAACATACCTGGAATAATCATCAACAAAAGTAACAAAATACCTGGAACCACCCTTGGAAGTAACTTTAGCCGGGCCCCAAATATCAGTATGCACGTAGTCTAACAACCCTCTTCTTTTATGCTTGCTTGTAGAAAACTTCACCCTATGTGCCTTTCCATACACACAATGCTCACAAAATTTCATTTGTGGTTTCTTCATATTCTTCAGCAAACCTTGTCCACAAAGCAATGATAGACCTTTCTCTGACATATGTCCAAGCTGCATGTGTCATATTCTCGTGCAATCTGTTTGATCTCTACTTCCACCGATTCCAACTGCTAACTCACCTATAACCGTTGTCTCCAAAAGAGAATAAAGATTACCGTGATGAACTCCTTTCATCACTACCAAAGAACCATGAACAACTTTCAGTACCCTATTTTCCGCAACTATTTTGCAACCATTTTTCTCCAACAAACCTATGGAGATCAGATTTTTTCGCAAGTCTGGAATATATCTCACATCCTTTAAGGTTCTTACGACACCATCATGCATCTTGATTCTTACAGTACACAACCCCACAGTTTTACAAGCATGATCATTGCCCATTAAAACTGTGCCACCATTTATGCTTTCATAGGTAGTAAACCACTTCCTATTTGGACACATATGGTGAGAGGCTCCTGAATCAAGAATCCACTTATTGAAGATTTCATAAGATTGTTCTGTCACAGAGTAACAATCTTCCTCATCATTTGAGACGTAGCTTGCTTCTTGCTTTTCTTTTGGGTTGTCGTTGTTCTGTTTCTTGAAAGTTTTCTTCTTATTTGGACAATTTGCTTTGAAATGTCCAGCCTCACTACATTTAAAGCATGTTCTCTCCGCGTGAGGTCTAGATTTTGGCCTAGACTTTCCACACTTATTACCTTTTTCCTCTTTCATTAGTTCTTCCTCTAGCCGCGAACAATCCTTGTGCTTGATCATTATACTCTCTTCCATTTGAAGATGACATTACACTTGTAGCAACCTTACGTAGATCATCCGCTAAAAGTGATGCCCTCGTCTCATCCATGGTCAGAGTGTCACCCACCAGCATCAATGTCTGCACCAGATTTTCATAGGACTTCGATAATGAAAGTAACAATATGAGTGCTTGGTCTTCATCATCAACCTTCACATCTATATCCTTTAAGTTTGATATGATCCTGTCAAACTTATTGATATATTCTCGGATTGAGGTGCCTTTCTCCATCTTGTATGTATACAATTTGGATTTTAAGTAGATCATATTAGTTAGAGTCTTCGTCATGAAGTTACTCTCTAACTTTAACCAAACGCCTGCTGCAGTTACTTCTTCATTTACCAAAAAAGCAACATCCCTCTCAAGGCATAAGATTATTGCAGCCCGCGCCTCAAGATCTAATTCTTCCCAATCCTCATCTTTCATTTCCTCCGGCTTTTTCTCTTTTCCTGCCAGTGCCTTGTGTAATTTTTGTGATATAAGCAGATTTTTCATCTGCATCCTCCAATAGGAAAAATCATTTTTCCCATTGAACTTCTCGATTTCATATTTGCCTACTTTGACATTACTACTAGTAGAAGCCATTATATTCAAAATTAAATTTTACCACTCAAATAATGAATAATATAACGTTGGCTCTTGATACCAATTGTTGAGTCTGCAGCAGAATTTTGACTTCTAATAGCTACAAAGTAATATGAAATTGAACACTACTCACAATAATGCACTCGCTATATAATTACTAAAGAGAAAAGGAAATAAAATAAAATAATAATAATAATATGAAAAGAAGATGTGAATGTAGTTGTTATTGTTGATGATGATTGAATTAAAATTCTACAAACGTTTATATAGTGGTTATATGCTATAATTTCAACGGATAGAAATAAAACTTTCCTATAATAACTCTTAACCTTCCTTTTCTTTCTCTCTCCCTCACATGTAGAAATGTGGGTTTCGAAAAGGTATATTGTGTAGAGCTTCAAAGTTTAGCGAAAGGTTTAACTTTACAGTCCTAAAAATAGAGGACTTTTACATTCAATTCGGATAGGAAGACAGAATTCAGATGAAGCAATGGTGTGTTATTGCAGTTCATCTCCACAGTGATAAAAGAATTAGAGGCAGTCAATATTCTGCTATTCTAAATATCATTGAATTGACTGGTCCACTTTACATGATAATGGAGGATTTCAATGCAATTATCGCATACCATAAAAAGGAGGAGGGAAGAATGAAAGCAACATCCTCAATTGATGGGTTCAATATTTTTATTAATGCGGGAGGTTTAGTGGATTTAGGGTACAAAGGAAGCAAGTTTACTTAGTTGAACAGACACTATGATGACACATTAATAAAGAAGAGATTAGACAGGATGTTTGCCATCCATTATTGACATTTGGAATATCCAAATGCTGCTGTCATATATTTGGAGGATCACGGTTTAGACCACTGCCCTTTATTTCTTACCTCAGATTTAGAGCAAAAGAGGAAGAAGAGGAGGTTTCAATTTTAAAAAAGATGGTTTCAAAATGAAAATATTACAAGTGTTGTTACGGAAATTTGGAAAGAAATAGTGGTAAGTTCTCCTATGTTTGTATTGCATACTAAATTGAAGAGGTGTAGACACCGGATAGTAGAATGGATGAAATAAGACACTAGCAGCTCATAAAAACGTATTCGAGAACTGCAAGTAAAGATAGAACAAGAAAAAAATAAGACTGACTAGACCAATGGTGTTACCATTCGGTCAATACAGGAGGAAATGGAGGCAATTGTGGAGGAAGAGAGGTATTGGAAGGAAAATTCTAGAGTATAATGGTTGAAATAGGGTGATAAAAACACTAAATTTTTTCACACCAAAACTCAAATCCGTAATAGAAATAACAAGTTGCAGAAGCTGGAGGATGGAAATGGAGGGTTCAGATCGGATGCACAAGGAATTGGAGATATTGCTCAATAATTTTTTCAAGGCATTTTTACCTCTTTAAATCCGAAAGATCCTAATACTGAAATTGACTCAATTACTCAAGATTTTTTAGAGCATAAACAGAATTTTGACAAGACCAATGGAAGACAAAGAGATAAAAAAAAGTAGTTTTTTTTCATTAATCCATTTTCAGCTCTGGTCTCTAGGGAATGATGGGTTCAATCCTAAATTTTATCAGCTTTTTTAGCATGTGGTTAAAGACGATGATATAAAAACTGTCACTAGTGTATTTACTGGAGGAATGATTTTAAAGTCTTTCAACCACCCCCATATTTGCTTAATTCCACAAGTGAAAGGTGCTTCTATTATGTTACGAAAAAGTATGTTACAGGTCAGACCTATTAGCCTGAATTCAGTCTTTTATAAAATTATTTCAAAAACTCTTAAACATTAAATGTAATTTATTATGGATTCTATTATTAGTGATAATCAGAGTGTTTTTATTAGAGGTAGATTGATTAGTGATAATATTTTAATTACTCACGAGTTTATACATTTTTTGAAGAATAAGAAGTACGATGGCTCTGAATTGATTCTAAAAGTAGATATAAATAAGACATATGGTAGAATCGAGTGAAATTTTTTGTGAAAAATTATGAAGCAGATTAGCTTCTATGATAAATGAATTAAATGGTTGAAAAAATGTGTTTCTATTGTATCGTATTTTATTATTGTAAAAGTTTTTAATGGTAAAAATTTCAAATTCCTCTCGTTGCAGCTT
>NC_029790.2:11527990-11529866 GCF_000816755.2 Arachis ipaensis | reverse complement strand
TATTTAATGATGGAACTGACGTAGCATGCTTCTAAGAGTGTTTCTCGATTTATTTTTTTTAATTCTGTAAAGCAAATCAATTATAACTAATGAATAATGTCAATTAATTAATTTGATTAGACATTCAAATCTCACAATTTATTATAATTTAGTTAATTATATTAATTATTTGATTTGATTTGATTGGAATAAATATTAAATTATTTTAGTAAATAATAAATATGATAACGAAATACATGAATTAATTTAATTAGTTTATTTTTTTTAATGTCATCTATTTATACGAGATCATAATGTGTTTTTTATTCATTTGTTCTCTCTTCTCTCTTTTTCTCTCTTTCTCTCTTCCTCTCTCTTCTCTTGTGTCTAGGGTACAATTTTTGTAATTTATTTAAATTTTTTTATCTCTACTTATACGTTTCATTTTTTTATATTTTTTAAAAAATTTTGTCTATTTTAGTTGCTCATTATTAGGTGTATATTTTTTTCCTTCTAACTTTTGATTAACAAAAGTGTCTTTTTTACGGTGTTTTTAAATAATTTTATTATAATTTTATTTGTAATATTCTCTTTTGTTATGTGTACTTTATGTGTTTAAAGAGTTGACTTAAAGTTATAATATGATATATAAAATTATAGTATAATTTACAGAATGCTAAAATATTAGGGCATTATCGTATAGATATTTTTGGATTTGTCCATTAAATTGTTAATATGAAATATTAGGACTAATTTAGTGAACGATATTTAATTTTAAAGACTAAAATGAGTTACTTGATACAAAGTCAGGAATTAATTTAATATATAGATAGATAAATAATATTAACAATTAATGAATGCTAAATAATTTACTAATACATTAATTTTTTTTATATTTTATCAGTTTTTATTCAAACGTACATATACATGAATCTAATATAATTTATTACACTCATATTACACACAATTTACATAAATTATTAACAGAGAATATATACATAAATTATTATATA
The DNA here is from genome assembly GCF_000816755.2 of Arachis ipaensis. Taxonomy (NCBI): domain Eukaryota; kingdom Viridiplantae; phylum Streptophyta; class Magnoliopsida; order Fabales; family Fabaceae; genus Arachis; species Arachis ipaensis. The sequence goes on along the minus strand of NC_029790.2, from coordinate 11,528,874 downwards.
TTTATCTCTTTTTCTAAGAATTAGCTACATATACATGCATGTTAATTACGGAGAAAAAAATATTCCTTTTCATCATCTATTGGAAGCTCCTAATTAATTAAAGTTTCTACTATGAAAATTGCAATAATATTAATTAATTTCATCCGCCGTATGTATACGATGATATAGATGTTATCCTTTGATTTCTTTCCCTGCATAATGTGTAAATCATCCATAGATCTAGCGAGAATCTCCTTTGAATTTGTAGGTGAGAATATACCATGCTTCTATACTTGACTTACGTTACTATACTATATATAACATCTGAAAGGTTATATTTAGGAGAGAGGGCTAAAATTTAAAAGAAATAAATTTAAATTAAATTTTTGTATTATGTTTAAAATAAAATAAATAATTAACCCCTCATATTTTTAATCAAAGCATTTTGACGATAGTTTCTATTTATTAATGTTAATGGTTGATTGTTTCTTTAAAATAAAATGCATTATCATTTTAGGTTATTTCATAATTAACAATAATGCTTGATTATTTCTTTAAAAATAAATTACATTATGATTTTAGGTTATTTCATAACACATAATTAATGTTCATAATACTAAATTACTCTAAATTTTCTATTTTCTATGGTTAGTAGTTAATCCCAAATTGAAAAGATTATGTTGAATAATTGTTGAATAGTCCAAGTAATTGAGGTAGTTAATTTAGTTTATTTGTTTATTAATATATTTGATCGAAAGCATGAATGATAAATAAGATAAGAAAATAATTAGAAAAATAAAATATTAGTAATTACTTAAAATAAATAAAAAATAAGTTATAGGGTATTATTTTATTTAAATTATTAATAATTAGAAGAATAAAATGTCAGTAATTATTTTAAATAG